>NW_022147373.1:0-20302 GCF_002938485.1 Sitophilus oryzae | reverse complement strand
CAAACCTAAAGAACTTATATATCCTAAAGTTTGTCCATAAAAATGACAAATGCATATTGATAACGATCACTAATTTGTTTTACGATATGCGTTTAAAAAAGCAAATTATGCAAAATTCCAAGTGGAAAATTCCAAGCAACAAACCCGTGCGTACTATGATGTGCCTATGAAATGCGACGTACGACTGACTGGACTGCCGACTGATTGTATATACCATCCTTCGTCATCGTCTTTACGTGTCGTTATTATTTTCCATCGACAGAGATTAATATTGGAAAATGGCCATGTTTCTTGAATGAAGTACTTCCCAGCGTATTTTTCTTATTATCTTAAAACAAAGTAACTTGCACTTGGTTGAATGAAAATAGATCACAGAAATTTTCAATTTATCTACTATCTTGAGCTAAGAGAGTTTTTCTTCAGGCAAAATATTTTCTTTTACGCTAAAATAAATTCTCTGCCACTAATTGTTTTTTCAAGAACGATGACGACTTTGGTTCAAGTCTATCTTATCCAGTGTACCTGAAACCTACTGAGTGAAAAAATACACATTTTCGTGATTTTTACATCAAAAACTAATCTCTTACTAAAAATCGCTTTACGAGGAACCGTTCTCAAGATATTGGATCGAAATAATCAATACATGTAATGTTATTGACGAAACAATAACTGGCGCCCTACAAGTAGAAGTCATCAAAATCAAATTTATCATATAAAAAAACTGATAATGCCGTTTTTAAATCAAATATTAATATTGACAGTACTTCCGAAATTATTTGGAAAAAATCGAAATAAAAAGAAATAGTAGCTTCCCTACACCCTGTATCTCGAAACTAAAGCATTTTGAGGACATACATTTATACGAACTTTTTACTTATTTTTATCTGCAGAATGTCTTTTAAAGTTTCGGAATACAGTTCAGACTTCCATAATAATACATATAATTGGAAAAATATTGAAATTATCCTACAGTCTTCAAACTTTTGAGAAGCAGCTGCCCGACTATACTGAAAGTAACATGTAGTTGATTAACTTTTAACTATAACAATATATTTAACCAACAAGAGAATACACTCTGTATAGTCCTGTATTAAACATTAATACATTATAAATTAATCAGTATTATATTTAACTCTTAACTTAGTTGTTGAGAAATAAATTGCTTGCGAAATAGAGATAACAGAGAAAGACAAATAATGAATAAGGTGGATATGACAAAAGGATCGAAGTAGTAGATGTCAAATATTAACAAGTCAAATCCCTCAAGTGATGGGCAGGACACCTGGCCATAAGGACGGGCAACAGATGGGCCCAGAGTATGGAGGCTAGAAGGAGAAGGCGAATCGAACGCAAAATTATGGGCCCAGTTTTTGAGTTCTAAATGAAGTTCGAAAAATCTTACGTTAAAGGCACGCATATGATCCGACAGACCCGAAATACATAGCTTCTTAGCAAAAATTACTATTTGTTCTAATTCATGAGAGTTTAAATTAATATTTGGGCATATTTTTTACCAGATTTAGCTTTTAGAAACATTGTTTTTCCCAATTGAACAATGTGCGTGGCTAAAATCGTGAATACAAACAAGCGTTTGAATTTGAAAAATAGTTCAGAGTTAGGTTATATCAGATGCCGGTTTTAGATATTCTTTTCTAGGTTGTTATTATAAAATTGACTTTTAATTATAGCGGTTCTTTTTAAGATTGCATACCACACATTTTCAGAAGAAAATATATAGCTACTAAAATGAAATCTTCCATTTCTCTTTGTTGTAAAAGATTCCAGCAACAAATATCACCAGTTCAACCTGGTTCAACCTTTGATTTGATGTGAACAGTAATTGTTTCTAGATGACAAATTGCAGTGAAATGGGTTTTGGTGTGGTGTATATTTAGTGATTTATTATTAATAGTTTTTCATAAAAACATTTGAAATTGATATATTTTTTTTTTTTTTTTTTTAACTTAATTTAAATAAGCATTAAAAAACTTTCGTAGCTCTGACTAGTGACAGTTTACCGCAATTGATAGGGAACTGAATCTGAAAATTAAAGAAGTATTTATCAGGAATAACTTCAATGGAAAATGAATAAATAAAAAAAAAAAAAAATTTTTAATTATATTTATCTATCCTAAAACTTTTTATAGCTGAAACAGAAGTATATTAAGCTGAAACGTTTCCTGTTTTATTAAAACAGGAAAAAAATATTTCTTTAGATTTTCTGAATTTGAGTTTTAATAATAAAAATTTATGAGGTTTTCCAGTATGTCTGTTTTAAATGAACAATTAAGAAATTCAAGATGTATTATATTCAACGTCACCTATGTTATGAGGTAAATTTTTGTAGTAAGGAAATATTAATGAACAAATAATATGAACTCAATTTATTTTAAAAGAGTTGTAAATATGTATATACACTGACTTATTTCATCATATATTATTTATTTATTAGCAATAATACATTACAACTTTTTGTTTTATTAACTGACTAATTCCACTAAAGTTTAATAAATAAAATATACAGTAATATAAATTTAATAGCAAAATTTTGCACCTATATGAAAATATAACAACAACAATGTTATATCAAGAACACAATTATAATTTAAAAAATGCATTCTAAATAAATACCTGGCTACAATATACCTACATATAAAAAAAAAAAATTATAAAAAACTAAATCTCAAAATGGGTTTTATATGCACAATCCAAAGTCCTTCAACCACCACGTTGTTTTGATTTAAATGACATATAGTTGGTAAGTCATTTTCAGAATGCTTATATTGTTAGATTGCTGGCGTAAGATTCACTTTCAATACTTGCTGTTCAAATGGTGGTTAGCACACAGATCAACAGGAAATTTTAGCCACCAGCTGGTAGGTAAATTAATTTTTATTTTATAACCAGGCCTCCTAGGTTATGTTACGCAGATGTTGATTTTTAAGGCTATATTCTATTGATTTGATTTTAAAAATTAATCTGTACTTGACAGTATATAATTTAGATAATTTTTTTTTTGTTTCGGACATTCTGTTTTTTTAAAAATAAATGAAGTTATACCACTTACATTGGAACATTTGAGCTTGGGTTCCTTTCACCCCGTTCTTTATTTTTTTCCACTGTAAAATTACATATACAGTCAGATACAATCTATTATGGGGTTTTTAATCATACTCATTGTTACATTGCTCATAGTTCAATAAAATAACTATAAAAAAAAAAAAAAAACTAGTAAAAGCACAGTTAAATCGTATTCTAACAATGAAAATGTAGTATCCCAGTCGATTGCAGTGCCTCTGCTGTCAAACCGGGGAAGCTGCTTAAAAGTGTGGACAGAAATTTCAAATACGCCCATTGTCGATTCGCCTCCTCCTTCTAGCCTCCATAGCCCAGAGAAATAGAAGGGATGGAGAATGAGCGTCAACATGTGCAGAAGGTCTAATCAAGTTGGGCCCCATATTCCAGGTCTCCGTGTCATTTTGTATATGGGTGTTGTCACTTAAATGATAAATAATAAATTTGCTGTTTTTCAATACATACGGGGGCATTTTAAATTTGGTGAAGTATGCATTTATTATGAGATTGGATTCCCAACATTATATGATTTATTTAATTATCATCAGTTTCAAAACTGCGTACAATATTGGTATATAATACACTAAATATACGAATATTCTGACAAAGACGCTACGGACAGATGATCTTTTCTTAGTCGTTAAACACTCAAAATGCCATTAAATAAGTATTTACAATTATTTCATGTTTTTACTTGTACTGAATTACGCGTTTCAGTTTAAAATTTGGAATTTGGTAAAAATTGTTCTAAACAACTTTTCTTCTGATTTGTATATTCATAAAAAAAAAACATTTTTTTTTTTTTTTGTATTATTTTACGATGTACCTACCTTGTAAATTTTAATATAAACCTAGAAAAAATAATGTTTTGTTATTTTTTTTATTCGTCCGTTCAAATTGTGTTTCAAAAACTATTTTATGTCCTCTATAAATATTTTCATAAGCCTAAAAAATGTGATTTTATTAAGGGTATTGTTATTAGTATTTATCCTGGTTTTTGTCGACAATAAAAACTCAATCTCGTAATAGAACATCAATTTTTTTTTTTTTTTTTTTTTTTTTTTTATTTTGATACAAATTCAATTTGTCAAAAGGAATTCAAGTCATTAATATAATGAAAACGACCCCAAATTATTCTAAATATTTTATTATAAAAAACTGTTACCTGTGAAGTTTCTAAAACACATTATGGTTTGTCTTAATACTAGAAAAAATCATTTTATTTTTTGCACAAAAGCTTGTCGATCATATTTATCTTGAAATTCCTGTATGGCACAACATACATATACCTAATTTATTATTGAAATTTTTTTATTATTTTGTAAAAAATAGTTTTTGCAGGTAATAAATAGTTTCTTCTCAACTGTAATACTTTAGCCTTTTATTTTATCCCAGAAACATGGGATTGACAATCCCTTTACTAAAATATATACTGGAAGGTACTGATTAAGTTTCATTGCATCAATACCTTTATAAATCCTGGCTCACAATTTAAGGCCATTGCAAAATACTTTTGAACTTCATATATAGATTTTACAAGAATAAAGTGTAATATTGGAAACAAAGTAACATTAGCGACCTAATAAGTCTCGTTTTAAACACTGCTAAATATCATCTCGTTAACAATTATGAATATTATAAGATTTTTCTCAGTGATTTGTGGCACAGATACATATTAATATATGCCCCATAACGGTTTTTAAATAAAAACTTCTGTGGTTGTTCCTTATTGGCATAATACCCTTTCTTCCTATATATATATAAATCTTGCCATTTTTTCAGTCAAATGTTCCTTGTTTTTACAGTTATAGGAATACTAAAATTGTTGACTATAGAACTCGATACTATGTTTGAAAAGCCTTCATACCTGTATCTGTGCATAAATCTAATTAATTGAATTCTTCTCCTCTTGGCACTCTGAACACTGCTGCTGCTAATGTTAGATATTTCTAAATATTTTAGCTAAAACTACAACTACCTACAATAAACTTTACAATAAAAATGATAGAATTTTTGCTGTTCAATTGAAATACCGGTAAATACCCTATCTTATTTTTTCTTTTCCTCCAAATAATCTTCTTGTCAAGTAAGGACCAATCTTATTTGACATGTTTCTCTATACACTTAAACTTGTGCTTTCATGGACACTAAGAGTGCACTGTTTTACAGAAGCACGAACATTGATTTCAAGTATCTTCTTCCTCCACACGTTATAAAAACATCCTCTTTAAATGGCCACATCATACACTTATTTTTGACCATTACCAATTACAATCACGATTTTTACAAATCGCCTTTAGGAAAACTAAAATAAACAGTTTTGGATCGTCTGTAAACACGATTATGTTGTATAAACTTACACATGAAGACTAATCATTTTCCGGCGTATAAGCTTTCTTAGAATGACTATGATAATATACAACAAAACCTTTTTTGAATTAGTGTTTGAATGGTGAGATAATAATAAATTTTAACTAGATAACTGTCGCGTCGAAAAAACTACCCGTCTTAACAACACGTCTCCTTGGAAATAAAACCATTATTTATATATACCAACCTTTATTAAATACTGAGCTTGCTAGCAGCTAATAATAAACAAAATCACAAACAATGATTAATTAAGAAAGAGAATGGAAAAGTGTAAATTATACAAAACCCGGTACGACTCCGCTTTCCGCTTCCTTTTAAAATCTATACGATACTAAAAGACTAAAATCCAAATATTCAATTTTCTAAAAATAAGGCACATGTTTTAACTCAGTACTGCTTCAAAAGCCATATGGCCTTCGTCTCAGACACTTGTGGTCATAAATTAATAGACAAGAGTTCCCAAAACCAACCGTCACCAACAGTAAATCCATAAACTTTCACTTTTGAATAGGATCGAGAAAAACATGTGCATCTTAAACTGAAATTACCTTTGTTAAAGTAGCAACAGAAATTATTCCCTAAATATATATACTGGCTCTGACAATAACAAGCACAAACGAAAAAAAAACAAAACAAACAGATGTCAATTAAAGAGGGGAAGTGACAGCGAGACCGGGAAGATGTCTGCCATCTTGCCGTCGACAAAAATTTGGATGCGCACTCGTCGAAGCTCATTCTCCCACTTCCATATCTCTGGATGGGCCACAAAAATGAGGCCTGAGGAAGACCAAACCTGAGATGGGACCATGATATTAGTAGATTAGCAGTGATAAGTTGGGCCTGCATAGCAAACGTTTTGGCGATAGACGAATATTTTTTTGCTGAATTCTATTTTGCTTTTTTAAAGTTACCTATATTTCAGTAACTATGTACTTATCAGATTTTACTGTTAATTTACTTGAGTTAAAATGAATTAAAAATCTGTTGCCGTTGGCTAGAGCATACAGTACATCGACAACTACTTGTTCGTATTTTTTATGTAGCAACACTAAAAGGACCAGACCTTGCCTACGCAGATTCCGGTTTCCTGTTAATGACGAACCAAGATGTAAGCAATGGGTTATAAACTCGGTATCTCATTATTCAGTAAAATTAATTGCAAAAGCATATTATGCACTCATGGTGTCCTGCATTCGCCGCTATGCGTTTGGAGCGCATCTCTAAGCTCATTTTTATTCGGCATCATAGTTTATCATTCTCTATTGTCGTACACATGGCTGCAGTCTACATGTGAGTTGTACAGGGTGTCTAGTTTCGTGTGTGCTTCATGCAGTGGCGGATACAGAGGGGGGGCCCATAGGGCCCGGGCCCCCCCTAAAATCTGTAAATTGGGTTAAATATTAGGCTTTTGGGTTAAAAATGGCGCCCTAAAAGGCATATTTTGCATTATTTTATATTTGGGCCCCCCCTAAAATAAATTTCTGTATCCGCCCCTGGCTTTATGTAGTTTCTCGTTTATGAGTAGAGATACGAGGCATGTTTTTTAAGTAAGTACCGTTTTGGAATTAAAAAAAAAACGTGCAAAGATATCGCAATAATTTTATTTATAATCTACTTTTCTACATAATTTCCGTGAATATTGAGGCACTTGTCATAACATGGCACCAGTTTTTCAATACCCTCCTCGTAAAATTCTGCCGCCTGACTGGTTAACCGCTGTATCACAACTGTCTTGACTTCGTTATCGTCTTGACCGCCCAGGTGTTTCTTCAAGTGCAGAAATAAATGGTAGTCACTGGGCGCCAGATCAGGGCTATATGGAGGATGATCTAGAGTTTCCCATTTAAAAGATTTGTTGAGATCTTTGGTCCGATAAGCCACATGTGGACGGGCATTGTCATGCAGCAAAACAATACCCTTACTTAACTTGCCACGTCTTTTGTTTGGATTGCACGGCGCAGATTGTTCAATGTCTCACAATTAGATGCTGCATTGATTGTCTCATTACTAGGCAGAAACTCCACTAGCAATACTCCCTTTCTCTCCCAAAAAACTGTGCACATGATTTTCCGAACAGAAATTGTTTGCTTAAACTTCACTGTTTTGGGTGATGATGAATGTCGCCATTCCATGGACTGTTGTTTCGATTCTGGTGTGACGTAGGCCACCAATGTTTCGTCACCAGTAACAATTTTTGTCTAAAAAATCTTTCACCTTCATTGTGGTACTGCTCAAGGAAAGTCACTGCCTAAACTTTGGGTTTTGTGCAAATCCGTCAACATTTTCGGAACCCAACGTGAACACAATTTCGGTAATTCAAGTTCTCGGTCACAATGCGATACAAAATACTACGAGAACATTGAGGGAAGTAGTCGCACAATGATGAAATTGTAAAGCGTATGTTTTCTTTCACCTTTTCGTCCCTTTCTGCACCAAATCTTCATTTAACGACCGAAGGATGCCCACTCCGTTCTTCATCATGCACATTTGAGTGGCCATCTTTAAATGCTCTCACCCATTTCCTTACCTTTCCATCACTCATAATGTTTTGTCCGTAAACTTCTCAGATCTCACGATGAATATCGATCGGTTTACGCCTTTAGCACTAGAAATCGTATGACAGCCGTACTTCACAATCGGCGAGGCTCACGATTGTCGGAGGCGTCTTAAACACTCAATAAACAACGTATACAATGAAGAATCAGACTGTACTGGCGTATGTGCATAAACAAGAGATGTAGGTAACCAGCGCGCATGCGCGGAAGGCCGACCGTAGCGCTGCGGCGGCGGAATCGCAAAACGGTACTTACTTAAAAAACATCGCCTCATTACCGTGACGTTTTGAATATCACTGCACTACCAGTGCCGGATTAAGGTCCTAAGGGGCCCGGGGCTATGGGGTACCTTTGGGGCCCAGGTCGGATTTAGACACAAAGGAGCTTGGAGCAAAATAATGGTGGGGGCCCTCACTCTCAAATTTTTATTATGAACAAAAAAGCGTAATTTGGTACTAGGTATACACTCACTCAGGGTAATAAAAAGCGAGCAAAAATCTTTAAAATTATATTAAAAATACTTAATGACATTTTTACAGTAACTTTTCGAGCTTTCAAGTAGAAAATTCTTCAATAATATCAAAATTTAATGAAGACAAAAGGTCATTCTCAATAGTCATTAAAGCTAAATGGGCTAATCTGGCTTTACCCATAGTAGTTTTGTATTTGTTTTTTATAAATGAGAGTTTTGAAAATGTTTTTGGGCATTTTAGTTCGTACTATGTTCATAGAAAGAAATAATAAAAAAGTAAAAAATCTTTTTATACTTAAATTTGCCGTTTTACAAATTTTGCCATTAAAATTTATGTTAACATTTTAGCGATTTGGTCATGCATGAAAATGGTTATTTTTTTACGCGAAAACGGTGCGTCGTACAAAAAATATCAAGAAATAAAATATGTTGTAAATTGAATGGAGATTTCAAGAATAATATTAATTTTATTTAAAATGTAGTGGCGTACCATTCAACGCGAATGGCAAAAGAGACTTCAAACTCTGATATAAAAAGACTCAAAAGACCTTTAAAACCAGGTATCACTCGACTTCTTATTCCATTTAAAATTTTTGATAGCTACCCCGTCAAAGGCGTGCAAGCAAAAAGGGTGCAAATACCAAAAATAAGTCCCCCTGAAAAACAAAATCGACGTGTCCGTGCCTTTTTCGAATTATTTATTTACAAGCAAAAAACCGGGGGTGGAGAGTTTTCGGTGGACCACCCTATATAGGTATTAAAAAAGATAGATTTTTTCTTAAAAGTCTTACACCCTCTACTTTGAAAACGACGCACTTCTGACCATTAGTATCCCATTTCAAGACGTTCCTTACATTTCCTTACATTTTGGAATAATAGTTTCGGAACACACTGTATATTATTGAAAAAAGTTACTTAAAATGAGGCTTAAAACTTTTAAAACATCAAACATCTCTCATTAATACGAGTATTTTTTTAGAAATTTTCAAAATTGGAGTAGTTCTCTCTAGAATTTTTTTATATTTTATGACGATACGGAAATTCTTTTTCATTTTTCATAGAGCTTATTTTTAAAAAAAGTATAGTATTTTATGGCCTCTATGACGAGAGACTTTTTTGTTTTTCAATTCGTTTGTCTTTTTATCTTTTGTAAGCGGCCCAGAGAATGTAGGTATAATATATTAATGCGCTTATTTTTAAAAGAAGAAACTTAAGAAAGTTATTGTAAATTTAAAATTGTTAATACCAAAATTATTATATAAATGATCATATCAAGTAAATGCGTAATAAGGCTACAACTGAGTCCTACCTTACGTTGTACCACTGTTGCAGGTGTTCCAGGCTGGATTTTACTTTTTAATTGTTTTTAAAATACAGTTTTTTTAGTTACTTTTATTATAAATTCAAGATTTATGATGATTTATAACAATATCTGACTAAAAAATCGGTATTTTTCGTATTATATGTACATTTTCATTTAACTAATCTCGATTCTAAATTCTTCTGATTCGGGGGCCCCTCTCAATGACGGGGCCTGGGGCTATAGCCCCCATAGCCCCCCCCCCCTTAATCCAGGTCTGTGCACTACATTTTTATGAAACTAAAGATGCTACACATAGATTTGCCCTAGTCCCCTTGATTTCCGAAATACAGGGCAAATTTGAAAATGTTTCCTTTGAGTTCTATAGAGTTTTTCCAATCGAGTGTGTAGTATAACAACCCATGTTCGTTCAACAAAGTTGAAGAGGCACTATTTTGGCCTACTATATAACAAACAATTTAAATGAAATAAAGGAACCTACGTTGCGTTAAAAATATTTTTATTGTAATTACCTCGGACGCGCTCGACAGAAGCAATATTTTGAGAAATTTGTAGAGGATAGGTTATAAAAATCAAACGCTAAATTTGTAAATAGCCCTACTTATTTTATTAAATGAAATGAAAGGAGTGCCTGAATCTGCCTGGAATTTACAAATAAAAGAGCACGACAGAGAAAACCTTGACACCTATTCCAAAGAATCCAACTATGCTGTTCTGAACTTTAATAAAAGAGAAATAATAACCATGTAAATAAATACTGTCCTCATACCGAGGTTTGAAGTTTAAACACACTTAAAAACATTCATAACTGAAGAGGTGTTGTTAGTTAGCAGGTTTCCACCTGCAGGTACTGAGGTCCCTGGATTCGGGAGGCTACTCAGCTAGAGTTGATATGGTTGGTGCCAATATCTTTAGACTATGAGTTATACCATTCTTTGGTTTTGACTGCTCATTTGTGAGCTAAGATATTCGCCCAGGCACGGCTGGAAAATATTAGTACACTTAACAAGGCCCTTATTGTCACACTAGGTCACACTGAACTAAAAATATCGGTACGAATGAACAGTAAACGATTGTCTTTATATTTAGTTTTAAACTAGAAATTATTCACAACATAAATCATACACATATGATATATATTAGCTTTGTCAGATCAAATAAATAAGGAAAACTTTAGAACAGAATATTTTAACAAGAAAATAAAATATATGCTTTAGTTAAATAATGAGGAAACATTTACTCTACATTAATAACATTCTTTGTCACGAAACTTACAAACCAAAAAAACACCAATGCGTCTCGAATGGTAGTGTAATAGATATTTACAATACAAATGAGTTAAAAGCATCATTAAGATACCCGTGTGAAAGTTGCACGAGTGCGTAGCACGAGTTGTGTAACCACACAAGTATCTAAATGGAGTTAACTCGCGTGTATTGTACAATATTTTATCTACGTCTAACTATAAAAACAAACAATGAATTTTAAAATTTATTGTACTTAACTAAACTTGCGTGCATAGAAATCGGCCCACTGTAAACTTTTGTCTTTAACTGTGTCTTTTAGAATCTATTTATCAGACCAAGAAAAAAATATGAGCTGTTTCAAAGACAATTTAACATGCTTTAATATGAGTATAAATTCATCCAAAGTACTTATCGTTTATATGCGTAGCAACGGGTAAACAAATGAAAAGCATTTGTGTTGTAGTGACAATAAGAATAAAAAAGTTATCAAATATTGCAATTTAACTACTTTACTGTTACTTTGTAATCGAAATTTGCACATTGTTCTTTCATTGTTTGATTTGTTGGGTTTCATTGTTTGATTAGTGTTTCAATTTAATGCATACATCACGGAAAAAAGCTACCAAAGTAATCGCTTTAATTGAAAATGGACTTAAACAGAGAAATGTAGGTCGGCAACTGCATATGACACGCGGAGCGGTTCGAAGAGGGTGTGAACGATATGAGGAGACTCGATCCTTTCGTAGGCGACCTGGAACTGGTGGAAAGAGATATACAACGGATCGTGATGACCGCTTTATTGTGTCAACAATATTAAGAAATCGGCATCTTAATGCTATTCAGGTGCAACAACAGCTCCGTGAAACACGAGGAGTGACTGTTAGTCAGAGGACAGTAAGACGAAGATTGAAGGAAAGTAACATGACCCCCAAAACACCCGCAATTGGTCCAAAACTTACCCCAGCTCATCGTCAAACACGCCTGCCTTTTGCACGGAACATCTGAATTGGCCACTAGAACAATGGGAATGTGTTTTATTCTCAGATGAGACGAAAAGTGTTCCAGAGGCCAGATGAGCGATTCGCAGAATGCTGCATTCAGGAGCGGATTTCTTATGGAGGTGGTTTCTGCATGATCTGGGGTACAATTTCTATGACTGCGCGAATCGACCCAGTTTTTATCCGTTGGGACGACCGTCGGCACGGGAGAGGAGGTTTAACTGGTGCTAGGTATATTGAGGAGATTTTAGCAGTTCATGTGGTACCTTACGTCAACTATATTGGAAGCGAATTCACTTTTATGCATGACAATGCAAGAGCACACACATCAAGAATCGTACACGATTACATTTCAGAAGTCGGTTTTCGGGTTATGGAATGGCCAGCATGCAGTCCAGACTTAAACACGATAGTACATTTATGGGATGAGCTAAAACGAAGGATTCGTACTAGACAAAGAGCCCCAAACTCTATCCCAGAGCTCATTGTTGCAGTATAAGAAGAGTGGCTTAACATACCGCAAGCAACAATATTAAACTTGATTGAATCTATGCCAAACTGTATGAGAGATGTTGTAAGAGCAAGAGGGGGTCATACCCACTATTGAAAATTTATTTTAGTTAATTGTCAATCAATAAATAAATAAATAATGGCATACATCTTAGTAATAAAAAACGATAATTTGTTTCATGCATTAATTTAATAATTTTAATCCAGAGAAACCGAAATACAAATTAATATCTCTAAACTCTTTTCAAAGAATATAAAATTGTCTTTCAAACAGTATATATTTTTTCTTAATCTGACAAATATATTCTAAAAAATATATAGTTAACTTCGAAAGTTTGCCTTGGGCCGATTTATATGCACGCAAGTGTATATACCTATCCTAAAAATCAATTACCTTAATACCTCTGTTCAAATAACACCATGCATGGCAATGCCAATATGACAGTAAATAATATTGATGTCACTAGTTTAAAAAATGAGCGATTGGAAAGTATTCCCTCTGACATTGAAGAAGAGGCATTCAGAGCCATTTTTGGACTGCTTCCAGCAAGATCGAAACAGAAATATGAATATACATACTCCAAGTATGAAAAATGGTGCACCGAAAAAAAAGTACACAACTATGGAAATGTAAAGGTACTCATAACATATTTTTCCAATTTAGTGCAAAATAAATGTTTTACAAAATATTTTTTTCTCTTTGGTAGCATCTAAACAAGGTGTGCGGTAATGAAAATGCGTAGGTTAAGAAGCTCTTAACTCACTCAAAATGCGTGAGTTAAGCTCTTCGCATCTTTATATCTCTACTCATAAACGAGAAACCCTATAAAACACACGAAAATCGGACACCCTGTACATGTGAGTTGTCGGAACACTTAGAAATATACAGGGTGGCGCACCTCATTCGCCTCGGTTGATTATACGAAAACGGAAAGATGTAGAAACAAAATATTTTATGGGTGTATGTGGGGAGGCAATGTGCTCAATTAAACTATATTAGGGTTTCCTATATCTATCTAGCTCAGATTTTGAATAAAGAACAATTTTTCAATAAAATGACAACCAAGAGGGCTAGTGTTGTCATGGCAGGTTTTTTATTGACAGTTAGTAGCTATTTTCAAAATCGTAATTAGTAAAATTAGTTTATGGACTTATTTAAATGTATACCAGTTTACTTTTATTTAATTTACCTACCATAGTTTAATAAATAATATTTATTAAATATGTATTTATTATTTTAACAAGAAAAACGAAGAAGTAGTTCTTTGATTTATTTTACGATGACTTGTAGATATATGGATTTTCTATAAAAGAGACAATTACGGCAAATTCATTTTCTTCACTTCCAACGACAGGTTTCTGCCTAACAGGTTTTTTATAAACCACACTACCAGCACTGCGAAATAGGGCAAGTAGTTTTTGAAAGGAACGCTTATCAGGAAGATTCCTATTTTTGGATACCTTTGAGCATAAGTTCTTGACGTCAAGAAGCAATTTTCATCACAAAATAAAATCACTAGAAACATATCCATTCGTTCCGCCAGCAGATATTGCCTTATTTTTCTTGATAAAATAATGAACACTTATTTATTAAACTATTGTACGTAAATCTAAGCAAACTGTTATAAATTATAAATAATAATGTCCATAAACTAATGTCGACTTTGAAAGTAGTTACTTACTGTCTCTAGAAAATTGCCATTGCGACAGCAGCTATCTTGATTGCAATTTTATTTAAAAATCGCTTTTTATTCAAAATCTGAGCTAGATAGGTATAGAAAACCCTAATATAGTTTGAAAGAATATTTGAATCTGTTTCGGTTTATTTTAAAGAATACAGAGTGTTGCATTTGAAATAACGAAGTTTTTATATAAAATAAATCCTTAAAACAGATCAGCAATTTTTGACACCCCTGTATAAATTTAAGGAAGCAATACCATTTTTCAGTAAAGTTTATTTCTTTACATTTAAACTCAGCACAAGAATTAATTCTAAAAAGTAATGTAGAGGGTGTTAATAATCTATTCTATAGTAGCATGTAAATTTAAATATCTTTAAATATCTCAAAAACTAAAGATTTTAAACATATTTAACCCTTATAATAAATGCCTTTTTTGGGCCCAAGAATCCAAAAATGAAATAAAATACCGGTGTTCCATAAGAAAAAATATAACTTAGGATCTCAGTTCTGAGACACCCTGTATATTTCAAAATAATTTTAAATTGTGTACATTGCCTCCCCGTATATACCCCTAAAATATTTTGTTTCTACATCTTTGCGTTTTCGTATAATCAACCGAGGCGACTCAGGTGCGCCACCCTGTATATGTTACAGTTAAGGTCCGAAGTCCGGTTAAGGTCGACATTACCCGGTTAATCTCGGGAATAACACACAACAAAACCAAAAACATAACCTAACCCAAACATTAACCGGACATCGGACTTTAACCGTAACATATACACTCAGAAATATTAAACCACTCTACTCTTTAATACGAAGTGAAATACTTCAATATTGACTAGAATATATTATATCTAGAGGTTCACAGTATGCAGAGACTGCCGAGAGACCTAAAAAAAATCCATGTGTCCTATATTCTTGGACACACTCTACAGGGTGGTCCGAACTGTATTCCGGAAACTTCGGCAGCCTATTTAATCTGCAGATAAAAATAAGTAAAAAAGTTCGTGTATGTCCTAAAACGCAAAATGCAAAAATAAACAAAAATGAAAATTGGTGTGGGAGTTTTTTGACATGAGAAATTTGATTTTGATGTCAATATGACTTCTACTTGTAGAGGGCGCCATCTACATATTTTTAACTGGTTTGAAGAGTAATAACTTTGTGTATGTACCTGTATAAAACTACTGTTTAAAAAATATACATTCACGACGTTTTTTTACGTAAAAGGGTCCCTTGGTAAAATTGTTACGAGTAATGGTTCTCGAGATATTTGGAATCAAAATTATCAGTACCTTTCATCATTAACATAAATTAAACATGTTGACTAAATAGTTATTAGACTGAATTCAGAAATTTGAAATGTTTTTGTGCCAACAGTTCAACAGAGACTGTTTTTTCATCATTTTTCAGTCTAAAAAAATTATAATTAATTTAAAAAATAAAGTTCCTAAATTAATCATTTCAGTCAAATAACTATCTACTCAACATGTTTATTTTGTATCAATAATGACATGTATTGACTGTTTCCATTCTAAATATCTTGAGAACGGTTGCTCGTAGAGATTTTACCACAAGACATTTTTACGTAAAAAATCAGGAAAATGTATTTTTTTCACTGAGTAGTTTTATACAAGTACAGACGAAAAGTGATTACACTTCAAAATAGTCAAGACACATGTAGGTGGCGCCCCCTATAAATAGGAGTCATATTGACATCAAAATCAAATTTTTCGTGTCACAAAAAACTCCTAGACACCAATTTTCATCCAAATATTGACGTTACTTTAGAAATTATTCGGAAAAAATCGAAATAAATATGAAACTTCTACACCCTGTATCTCCGAAATACTATATATTATTGACATCAAAATCAAATTTATCACGTCAAAAGACTCCCAGACACCAATTTTCATCTAAATATTGACGTTACTTCAGCAATTATTTGATAAAATCGAAATAAAATGAAATTTATACACCCTGTATCTCCGAAACTAAGCATTTTAGGACATACATTTATACGAAGTTTTTTACTTATTTTTATCTGCAGAATATGCTACCGAAGTTTCCGGAATAGACTTCGGACCACCCTGTATATAATGTTCTTAATTTAAGTGACCACTATTATTTTTTTAGGGAACCCAAGTCTTTTAAAATTACACCCAAATCAACTAAGACATAGGTTTCTTTGTCATGAACATTTTCAAAAAGAATTTTTTTTGTCAAAGAAACTGACTCTAACAGCTGTACCAATAAAATACTGTTTTCGAGGCGGCCAACCCAAAACGTACATGTCAAAAAAGCAAATAAGAGATATTAAGGAGGAAAGCTGTTTACATACAGAAGTTATTAAGGAGGAAGATTGTTTATAATCATCAGACGTATAAAGCTTTCGCCGGGGATATTTATTTGTCATAAAAAAAGTCATAAAAATTGACTTTTTGCTTATACTACGAGAGCTAGGAACGTCGGAAAACAAGTATTTTAAGACGCCTGGCTCTTTGATATATCTTTTACTATGCTCTCTAGAACCACAGATTATATAGATTATAATCTTTGTTTTTTTCTTTATTGCTTTTCGTGGTTCCAATTTTCGGAATCAGGCATTAGTTAGGTGATTAGTTTGCGCACAGAGACGCCCACTTATGGCCTCTAAAATTGTGCACAGCGCCTGACCGGCACAGTTATTAGAGAGATATCGGAAAACCGAATAGCGTCATCCAGTATTTACGCGTACCTTATGGTTACGATATGCGCGAGTCAATTTTTAACGCAACACCCGCTAATAACGTTTTACCGCCTGACGTAATTTGCGGATCAATTACACCAAGCGCTCTTTCTAAATAACCTCTGATAACGTTTAAAAATTGCTTAAATGGGCATGTGTTGCGGGTATTTGACAACCGGAGCCGGCCGGCGAGATCTTTTATTTTAAGTTATGTTTGAATTGTTTTGAATTATTGCTTTAGTTTTATTAGGTAATTTGATATTTAAGTAGCTGGAATTAGTTTTAATTAAATAAATATGGCCCAAAATATGTAGATTCCACCTCTTCCAATACTAAAGAACCTATAAAGAGTCTTAGGTTTACAGCAGATGACGACTTAGCCCTTCTAAGAGAATTTGTTGCTTGTTGCCTTAAACCCACTGGCAGACGTTGAACAATAAAGCACTGGAAATAAGCACTTTAGCCCTTTGGTTTTAAAATACCTAGTAAACAAAACAATTTCAAAGTTTTAAATTCAAAGTTAGGTTATGTTTAAATAGCGGACGCGACGCGATCAGAATTATTTCCGATCCGATAACTATAAATGAAAAGAGTTAATACCACCTCACGTAAAGGAAATAACACCTGGCCTTATTAACGTCCATGCACGCTATTCGGTTTAGCGATATCTCTCTATTACGCTGTTTATTTTTATTTTACACGAGTTTATTTTTGCGCACAGGAAATTTGACTCGTTTGCACATCATCATAAAAAAACAATTTTCATACGACGAATTAGGGACAAGATTTTTATCTGTATACTTATAGGTTACTTAATCTGTGCTAGAACAGTATGCGGCCCGTCTGGCTGCCGGTAAACGTTGCGTTCCCTACTGCGCATTGAAAGAAGATCCTATATTTTTCTTAGTCCTTTAAATTCTAATATTGAATATAAATTGGACATGTCTCCATAGCGTAGTGCGTAGAGTTTCCGACCACGAACCGAGGATTCAGAGTTCGAATCCGGGTCAGGGCAAAGACTTTTTTATTTTATTTTTGTTTATATTCTGATAGTAAAGTATTAAATATTTGTTTTTTTTTTAATCACCAGAATTATTTAATACTTTACTATCAGAATATAAACGAAAATAAAATAAAAAAGTCTTCGTCCTGACACGGATTCGAACTCTGAATCCTCTTGGTAGTCGGAAACTCTACGCACTGCACTATGCAGACATGTTCGATTTATATTGAATACTAGAATTTATAGGACTAAATTTAAAAAAAACATAGGATATTCTTCCGATGCGCAGTAGTGAACGCAACGGGTATCGGCAGCCAGACGGGCCGCATGCTGTTCCAGAGAGCATGTAGAATGTAGAATGTTTAGGAGGGGAGTTAGTCACCGCGACCTTACAGATCTATTGTGTGTTCCCCTTTCCTGAGTCATAACGAGTTATAACTCATCATACAGTCTCAAGACTTTAACAAAAGCCAGTATCTGGACGGCTCCACAGAGGCCAGCTCTCCATCCTCGACATCAGACGTACCAAGGTTCATGGCACGAATGGTTGTCGTCTCGGCGCACTCAGTGATAAGGTGTTCTGGTGTTTCCCCATTTTCCCCACAAAATCTGCATTCGCCGTTGTTTCTCAGTTTCAGCCTACTGAGGTGTTCGTTGAGGAGAAAGTGTCCTGTTAGAAACCCCGTGACAATCCAAAGATTGTTTTTACTTAAATCAAGGAAAACCTTTGATTTTTCTCGGTCGTAAGTTCTGAGGAACTTTTTCGAGTGTCTTAGACCGTTGGAGGACACCCATTCTATATTACGGATGGAGTCTTCCAGATTCTTCAGTTCCGCTTTCAGTTGGTTCCCGTTAGGAAAACAGAACGGTTCTGGTCCAGTTAGTGGAGTGTTCGCTTCTTTTCTAGCTAGATCATTTGCTTTTTCATTGCCTTCTATCCCTTGGTGAGCAGGCACCCAAACTACACCGACTTTATTTTCTTTGCCTAATTTGTTAAGCTTCTCTAGGCATTCTTTGGCCAACTTCGAATTGATGGTTACTGAGTTGATCGCGTTAAGTGCTGCTTGACTATCGGATAGGATGGCAATTTCCTGTTTTCGATAGTTTCTATCTAAGATAAATTGTACGCATCTTTCGATAGCGTAAATTTCTGCCTGAAGGATACTGGGGTAGGTGCCCATTGGTTCGGAGTATTTGGTTTTCGGCCCAAGTACTCCCTGCTTTGGTTTTGGAGTCATCAGTATGTCACGTTATGGTATGGTCTTTTATATGCTGAGTAAGCGTTTCTTCCTTCCAATCTTTTTTATTACTCAATACTACAGTGAGGTGTTTCTCAAAGTTGTAAATTCTTGGTATGTCATCCACTGGGAGTTGGAGAAGTGGAATTTTCTTTTTGAGGGTGTTCCAAGCCCCTGGCCTAAAAATTCTCCCAGTACTATTTCCGTCTATGACCATTCTAATCATTGTCGCAGAGAGCATAGTAGAAGATATATCAAAGAGCCAGACGTCTTAAAATACTTTCTCGAAAACGTTGCCAGCTCTTAGACTATTAAGATTCCAAAAAATATACCAACAAATAATGTATAACAATGATGCTCTTTTGTTGGTTGTTTTTTTTTGAATGTGTTTGGTATACAGGGTGTTTCAAAAAACATGTGCCATCTCTCGTGGTGAGATTCCTCTCGTAAAAATAAGATTTATTTTATATCAACATGGGTCCGATTCAGCTTTGTTTGGTAGCTCCAGGGTTAAACTCTTCATTTTTTTCGATTTATTATAATTTTAATTTTCTTCCAAGTGCTTTTAGCGATTTTAATGCATGAAAAAAAACATGTGCGCCACTGACATTTATTTTCTCTTATCAGCAAAATTGTATAGGCTGTCGGCTGTTTAATGCTGATTTGAAGTTGTATCTTGTTTTGTCAAATTCTGTCTCCTTGATGAGATAAACGCAATTTTATTAATTTGCCTTAACCCAAGTCTAATAGCAATTTTTAATTTTTTTTAATGTCATGAACTAGTCAAAGGTGTTAAATAACTATTCTTTGATTCCTCATCAAAAATATGAAAAAAAGTTCCTATAAACAAGGATGCGGAAAGTTACAGGATGTTAACAATTATTGTAAAAAATAGGTCTTTTGTAATTATTTTAAATAACATTTTTTTTTAATTTGCTGTAGGTGGCACTGAGCATCAGTGATATAAATTTTAATAAAATTTAATAATAAATTAGATTAAATAAATAATTTATTATTTTTATTTTATTGTGTTTAATAAAATTGCGTTTATCTCATCAAGGAGATCGAAATCAACAAAATATCAAGATGCAACTTTTAATTGG
>NW_022147372.1:0-5903 GCF_002938485.1 Sitophilus oryzae | reverse complement strand
TACTTTACTTTTACTTTACTAATTAAATTCGTTCCAAAAAACGATACGCCACTGGCCATTAGAACAATCCAAATGCGCCTAGTTGCCGGGGTCGGAAATTTTAGACTTCTCTGTCTTTTCTGTCCTTGTTTGACACATTGGAATGTTTGATACACTACCAACGAGTATTTATGAATGAGATGTTCGGTCTATCTTTATAATATCTTTGATAAGTTCACAGTCTGTGAGATACGTCTATGATTTTTTTCGCGAAAAAAAAAGAAAATTTGGATTTTTTGGATTTTTTCTAGTTTTTAGTTAAAAAGTACAATTTCTTAATAATATGGCAACATATAGGTAGTAGATTAAATTTACAAGAAAGAAAACCCAGAAAAGATTCAATGGTTCTCAAAATTTAAGCAAAAAAACTCGGTTCTTTTGGACTTATTTGAAAATTGGTATAGAGAAAATATGTTTCCATCTAGAGATCTACCAGCCCCGAAGATATTTGCACTTATTTAAGACACATCCTGTACAGGGTGACCCAGCGTTTTGCCTATATCTATAGAGAGATTTTTATTCTATTCAATTTTTTTTTGTAAAATAAGCGGGAAATCGTAGCATATAATTCAAATTCAAATTTAAAAAAGTTTAATACATACTACAGGGCCCTGCAAGAGTGCGCCGGGTTAAGTGCACACTTAAATTATGCTCTAAGGCCTATTTCAGGAAAATATTTTAACTTCTACATGGTAGACTCAAAAAAGTGAGTGGACCGGGATGATTTTTTTAAAATGGAATACCCTGTGTATTACTGCATTTTTGGCTTCCTTTCTGATAACTTTACAAAATCCTAAGATATTATTAAATATGTTTGGATAGTTTCAAAAATATTAATAAATAAATAAAAAAAGAAATGCTTTCAGCCTTTTTAAAAAAAAATATTAAAAATACAAGAAATGTGAAATCAAAACTATATGAAATATTTACTATTGTTGGTCTGTACTTACTTTGCTGTAAATATTGCAACTTCATTGACAAACATAAATAAAAATAATTAATCCGTTTTTAAATTAATTAGTAAATTAAGCAAACAAAAGTTAACATGGACAAAGACATGGATCTTTGAATAAGAAGACTAAGGAAGGAGCATAATGCTATCCATGTATTCATGCATGGTGGGCGGAAAAGCCACCATAAAAGCTCTCTAGGGTGGGGATCCTTGACAGTTCTGTTTGACGATTCATTTGACACATTTGAATTTGATTTGAAATTTTGTGGATTTGTCTGTCTTTACGGAGCTTATTTTATGTTATTTATTATTTATTCTACTACTGATAGTTGTATAAAGGTAGTAAATCTAGATGGAAATTGTGGCAGAACTTAAATTAACAGTGACACTATCGCGATTTATCGAAAAAGACTCTAAAATAGTTGGTTGTGAAGCGTGCGGTAGGTCTTGGCAAAAATTGAGTGAAATAATGGAACAACTTTTCGCTAGTAAGTGACTATATAATATACATACGTGTAGTAAACCGATAATTTATGAAATTCACTTAAATTAACTAAATTATATATTTTTCTTGCATTTTAGCTTTTATTTATTACTTGTCAAAGATTAGATGTCAAAGAATTTAGATACGTTAATTTGACTTACCTGCATCAGTAGCGTATCGGATGTTTGTGTTAATAAATACTTATCTATTTTTATTAGAATTATATATTTTTATAACAATTTTAATAACTACCAACATATATTCACAACGTAAAATAAAACAACAAATTATTGAGTCTACCCCACGTCTACCCTACATCATAGTTTTACATTTTTTAAATAAAATTAGAACGACACTGATAAACCGGAATTTAAGTCGGCCATATTTGAGGCCCATCGCGGTGTACCTAAGATTTTTGATATGCTCCTTCCTTAGTCTTCTTATTCAAAGACATGGATCTACACTTTGGTTTAAAATAAATTATTGATCTGACAATAACTGGTTATTATTGCATTTGTGGAATTTCTGTAAACAACTCAACACTATGTTTGTTAAATTATATGTTATCTGTGTTGCGATGCTTTATTGTATATTTAGAATATATTACTGCATATATTACAGCAACTACAGAGGCATTAGTTTGACAAGCTCAATGGTAAGGTTGTATGGTAGCTTATTAAAAGAGAGAGTAGAAGAGAGCTTTGAAGAAATAGAAGAACAAGGTGGTTTCCGCGCTGGGCGTTCTTGTACAGACAACATATTTGTGTTACAACAAATAATTGAAAAAAGGAGAGCTCGAAATTTGGACACGCATCTGGTATTTATAGATTTAGAGAAAGCCTATGACACGGTGCCTTTGAAGAAATTATTTGAAATCTTGGTTGAGGCAAATGTGAGTAAAACATATATCAATGCAATCTGGAATATGTACAAAAATCCAAAAAGTATGATCAGACAGGGGAAGTTCCTATCGGAATCCTTCCTGACATCTAAAGGACTTAGACAGGGGTGCAGTTTATCACCTACCTTATTTAAAATATATATCCAGGAGGCATTGAAAAACTGGAGAAGGAAGAGTAGAGCTATGGGAATAGAGATTGACAACCACTGTCTATCGACCTTGTTCTTTGCAGACGACCAAGTTATTGTTGCAGGTTGTGAGGAGGATGCCGACTATATGTTGAGGAAACTTGAGGAAGAATACGACAGATGGGGACTCAATATCAACCTCACAAAAACCGAATACCTGAAAGTAGGAGAACAAACTGAAGATCCTGAACTACACATACATGAAATTAAAAGATGTAGCGAATATAAATATTTAGGAAGTATTATATCTGAAGAAGGGAACTCCAAGAAAGATATACATAGTAGAGTTCAACAAGGTAAGAAAGTAATCGGTCTTTTAAACCCTCTCCTGTGGTCAAATAAAACATCCATCCAAACAAAGATAAGGATTTACAGAGCAATCGTAGATCCAATTTTAACATACGGTGCCGAATGCTGGCAATTTACAGCAAAAGAAAGAAGGATGGTCAAGTCAGTGGAGATGGACTTTCTCAGACGAGCATGTCGCATATCAAGGATGGAACATATTAGAAATGAGGAGATCAGGCAAAGAACAAGGCGAATATATACCAGCACCGACAACATCGAATCGAGACAGCTACTATGATATGGGCACGTAAAAAGAATGGGAGGGGAAAGATGGCCAAAAAGGGCAATGGAGTATCGTCCCCAAAGCAGAAGGAAAAGAGGAAGACCTTAGATGGAGTAGACCAGTACATGAGAGACAGAGCTATTAACCAGGAAGAATGGCAAAATCGAGCAATATCGAGGTCGATATAGAATATATTACTTGATATTTTTATATTAATTTTTCTTTATTTTTTATTCTTTCAAAGATGGGGGGAAAATATACACATTGAAATTTCAAATGGTAGTTATTTTCTTTTGATTAAGAATAATAGTTTCGATAAAATAAAACACTAGATATACAGGTTGGTCTCTTATGGGAGGATATAAAATGAATATATAGGGTGAGTCTTAAATAAGTGCAAATATTTTTCGGGCTTTTAGATCTCGATAAAAGAAACATATTTTCTCTTTACCGTTTACTACATTTTGAGAAACACTGGATCTTTGCTGGGTTTTCTTTCTTGTAATTTTAATCTACTACCTATGTTGCCATATTACGAAGATATTATGTTTTTTAATTAAAAATTAAAAAATGCCAAATTTAAAAACAAATCGAAAAAAATAAACTTCATAGACGTGTTTCTGGGGTCGAAATATGCCACACCTAAAATTTGCATTTATTTAAGATTCACCCAGTATAATAGAATATATGGATGAATAAAATTGAGCGTGTTCAATATAAAGCACCCTTTGACTTCGTAGGTAAGAAATGAAATCTAGAAGTTTTTTTATAGAGGGGTATGCTAACTCCTCTATCATTCCTTTATATCTGAAATTTTCAACTCATATTTAAAAACATTTAATGATCTCATACAAGCATGCTTGTGTCATTAAAACTGTTTTTACCTATCATCGAAGAAAATGAGATTAAAAGAAATTTTATTAATCATAGATCAATTAACAAACTAATAGTATTGAATGAGCAATTCTATTAATAAAATAATGAGAAAGTTGCAATAAATCTTATATATAATATACTATAAATTACTAACAGTTATAGTATATAGTAACATAATAATTTATTTAACTTACTGTAAAACAGAAAAGAAAATTAAATTATTATTTATCAAAAATCAAAATCGTTACAATTAAATGATGGAATTGATGTTGATGTAACTTTTCTAAGATAAATTGCGCTAGGAATTTTGTTCTGACATATTATAATGTGTTCATCCTATAAATATATAGTTTAAATTTGCTTTTAATAATATATATTTCGGCTAAAGATCTTTTGATATTTTTGGGGGGTCCTAAAACTTATGTAAATTAACCGCATTTTTAGGAGAATCAATTCATATAAATATATGATTCATTAAAATTGATCATACATAGTAAACAAACCTGTCATTGTTATTAATTAATAACACAAAAAAGGATAAAAATTAATACGTAGATTTATTAGATATATTGAGATGGGATATGAGAAAATAATACATGGGGGGGGGGGTTATTTAGTCGAATTTTCTTGTACAGTAATTAGATGTGGGTATTTCAGTTTTTTTTTAATAATATACAGGGTTTTTATATAATATATATATAAAAACATAAAACATATATATTTCTTAATAATATACAGGGTAATAATATACAATACATTTTAAAAATTTTTAATATCATTAACTTGCCAAAGTTTTAAATAAGTACTCATTGATTCCTCATCAAAAAATATGAAAAAAAGCTTATAAACAAGGATATAAGCATAGTTTTAGTTACAGGATGTTAAAACTTTTTAAAATTGTTTTTTTCGTAATTATCTTAAATACCATTATTTTTTTTATTTGAAATTGCTGTAGGTTGGACTAATAGTAATAATATTTAATAGTAAATTAGGCAAAATATATAATTCATTAATTTTATTTTTAATTTAATTTTATTAATTGCGATTAATTGGCACGCCCCTGATGAATTTATCGACGCTTTTCTAGCATTAAAATTTGTAGCACTTAAAGTCACTTTTACCCTCAAAATTTAATTGGAATAACTAAAAGTCCTTGAAAGGAAATTATTATAAATCGAAAGATTATTAAGAATTTAACAATCTGTAGCTACGAAACAAATCAGAATCGGACATAATATGTTGATATGAAAAATACCTCTTATTTTTACGTGTAGAATCTCCCCACGAGTGATGGTACCTGTTTTTTGAAACATCCTGTATATTAATAATAATTGCAGTATAAGAATTTGGGGATTTTTGTATGTATTTTTTTGGAGAATCAAAACCATTCTTTTGTCTAGTATTACCAGCCCTGAAAATATTTGCACTTATTTGAAATTCACCCTGTATATTTTAGTTTTAACAGGTAGGTAGATATAGTTAGTAATTTTGTTTATTCATTTTACAATTTTATAAATAGACTTGGTTGATGTGTGGGAGGTAAATATTTTTCCAGTTACTATTTACTGTCTAAATATATTTTATTTCAGAAATATCACATATTTTACAATTGATAATGTTTTGCATATGGTAATTTTGTATGTTGAATTGAACACTGGAAATCTTTAAAAGTAGGCATTTAAATATGTTTTAAATTATAATTAGGCAAGATCTGGGAATCACGCTGAGCAAAATCCCAGTTTTCTTAAAGCTTCCTCGATTTCTTTATAAACCGTGGGATCAAGCACAGTTCCAGGAATCTGAAATAATAAAAATAAAAACTTGTATCAAATCAAATTTTGAGAAATCTTTGACGAGCACAACAGGCACCTTAAAATTTTTATGTATTAAAG
>NW_022147371.1:0-6466 GCF_002938485.1 Sitophilus oryzae | reverse complement strand
AAGTGAAAATTAACGTTCAAACATTACATTACAGCGACACATATAAGCTAATAAAACAGTGATAAAAACTGTTCACACATACCGGGTGTTTTTCAAAAGTGGTTCCCCCTATAACTTTTATTTCTTTTCAGATAAGAAAACGAGATTTGGTACGTTAAGTTGCGATTTCCTAGCGAGACGCTTGGCGCCGGCGTCTCGCTGCACACTGGTTCGTTTTTATAAACGTACATGGCCAAACCCGGTTTTTTATTATATCAATGAAAAGTAATGTCTGACTTTATAGCGAAACGGACTAGTGTGCGGCGAGACGCGGGAGACGCGCCAGACGTCGTTAGGAAATCACATTTTTAGAATATTATATTATTCAGAATTAATTGACGTATTTAATTGTTTTCAGTCGCTTCTTGTTATACCGGAAATTACTACAAATTGTGATTTCTAAATGACACATCCTTGGCATTATTTTACTTTATTTGATAGAAATTCTCAAATCTGGAGTGATATTATTTGTGTATATTATTTCAAAAAATTTCAATCTAGAGTGCCAAGGCTGTGTTAAAAACACTAATTTTTAATCAAGGGGCCTTGGAAAAATGAATTTGATTATCTAATGTTTTTAGTGTCTTGTCCTGGCCGGTTAAAAGATGCCCAAATCGTATTTTTAATCATATCTCAATTTTTTCAAATGGAACGAGGGTGGCCCATTAGCATATTTGGAAAACGCATTTTTTTACGAATAAGTTGATACCACACACTTGGTTTGGATAATTTTGAGTCAAATTGTCGTTATGAACCGCATGTTGCAATTTCAAATAAACCATATGCCAACATTTCAAAAGTTGACATATGATATGTCATTCGATTCAGAGTGTCATTTTCTATCGAATAAAGTAAAAAAATACCGTGGGTACCATTTAAAAATCAAGAGTTGTAGTCATTTCCGGTGAAACCGGAAGTGACAAAAAACAATTGAATACGTCAATCAATCCTAATTTATGTGATATACTAACATACCAAATCTCGTTTTTTTATCTGAAGAAATAAAAAAGTTATAGGTGTGAGCCACTTTTGAGACACACCCGGTATATTAACTTTTGACATTTTCGCATATGGTTTCCAGTTCATAACGATAATTTGACTCGAAATTATTAGTACCAAATTATTAGTAAAAAATGTTTTTTTTCCAAATATGCTAATGAGCCACCCTCGTTCCATTTAAAAAATTGAGTTATGTTTAAAAATGTGATTTGGTTAAAACAAAAAACATTAGCCGATCAAATCTATTTTTCCGAAACCCCTTGATTAAAAAATAATAGTTTTAACACAACCATGGCACTCTAGATTAAAATTTAAAATACAATTCTTTTAAGCAAAAATATTAAAAGTTCACTTATGCTATGTCATTCTATTCAGGGTGTCATTTTTATCAAATAAAGTAAAAAAATACAGATTGAAACAGGAAGTGACCGAAAATAATTGAATACGTCAGTAATTCAATTTATGTTATAAATATTAATTATTATTATTTCGTTACGTCATCAATGACTTCATACGTCGTTTTATGGAGTTGCTAATTGGTCGTATCAAATAAAGTAAAAAATACAGGTGAAACAGGAAGTGACCGAAAATAATTGAATACGTCAATTTTTTGGCTGAAAAATAAAAGTTATAGGGGTAAGCCACTTTTGAGCAACATCCGGTATAGTAGATGCTGATTTGCACAAGCACTGATTCCCTGTTCCAGACGACCAAGCACATATTTTTTCCACCTCAGGAACCTCGTTTTTTCTCTTCTTTCTTCGAAAAAAACCTCCCCGAAAAAATAGGCCCGGACCATCGTGCCGTTAAATATTCCTTTTGGTAAGGCGCCGAGACGCGTCTAATATGAGATTCGCAAGGCGTCGTGGCGTTTAATAAAAGCCTCGGGGAGGCCCTTTGTTGTCGGCGACCGTCGGTAGGGATATAGAGCCTATTCTTTAGTCGGCGCGGTATTAGAGCTACGGCTCTGCCGATATTCTAAATGAAATTTTCCACGGCTTTTTTTGTAGGAATGTGTGTCTGGAGGGTTTGTAAAGATTTCTTCGAGAAAGTTGTAAACAGTAATAAATGTTATTGTTGGGAAGGATTCATGGTATTCTATTCATTTTTGATGTATTACTTTTGCGATGTAAGCTTTTCAAATATATTTTTATTCAAAGATGAACAAAGACATAACTGTAGTCTGTAAAACGATACGAAAGATTTCGACATACGTTGACAGAAAAAATGCAGATGACGGTTCTACCAATCCATCTTTTTCATTAAAAAAGGTTTTGTTTTTGTCAAATAACTATGGATGAGTGTACATTTATAAATCCGTCATATCTTTTATTGTATAGGCAGTTTTGTTAGTTTATTTCAAAAATGACTAATCATACTTCAATATGATTGGAGCGATGGAACTTTTTATCTAACAGCTTACAAAACACAATTTATAATCGAATCTGTTTTAAATTTGAATATCTATTGAATTGTAAAATGTTTCTTATAACCTGTCGGGTCATGAAACATAATTTATAATTCAATACTGTTTAAAATTTGAATATGTATTGAATTATAAAATGTCTCATAACCCGTTAAGTTATGAAACACAATTTATAATTCTATACTATTTTAAATTTAAACATCTATTGAATTATAAAATGTTTCTCAGAACCTGTTAGATTTGTTAGATTGTGATACATAGTTTATAATGCAATACTGTTTCAAATTTGAATGTGTATTGAATTATAAAATGTTTCTTATAACCTGTTGGATCATGAAACATAATTTAATACTGTTTTTAAATTTGAATATGTATTGAATTATAAAATATGTTTCATAAACCGTTAAGTTATGAAATACAATTTATAATTTTGTAATAATAATATATATTTATAATTCTATGCTATTTTAAATTTCAACATCTATCTATACTAATATATAAAATCCTTAAGTGACTGACTCACTGATTAATCATGGTCCTGCTCAAACCACTCAACGTAAGAGCTCAGTTTTTGGCATACAGGTTGATTCTAGGATGTAGATGTTTGATAAGAAGGGATTTTCGAAATTTCAGTTCCAAGGGGGTGAAACCACCCCTCAAATATTACAATATTTTTTATTTAAAAAAACGGTCAAGTTTCCGAAAAACGCTTCAACACATATTTTTATATTTTATTTTGTTTTTTACATATTTTAAGATTTTTAAAAATGTATACAGGGTGTTTCGCAAAATCTGGTCATTGATTAATCACGATCTTGCTTAAAGCGCTTGACGTAAAAAGCTGAATTTTTGAAAACGGATTGGACTTTAGGGTGTAGAGGTTCGATAAGAAGGGATTTTTGAAACTAAAAATTCTAAGGGGGGTGAAACCGCCCCTCAAATATTAGAATATTTTTTATTTAAAAACCGGTGAGTTTTTCTGAAAAACTCTTAAACACATACATATATTTTATTTCGTTGTTTTACATATTTTAAGACATTTAAAAATTTATACAGGGTGTTTCATAAAAATATGACCATTGAGTAATCACGATTCTGCTTAAACTACTTGACGTTTAAAGCTGATTTTTGGCAAACGGATCGACCGTGGGGTGTAGAGGTTCGATAAGGAGGGGTTTCTCGAATCTCAAATTCCGTAAAACGCCTCCCTCAAATATTAGCAATATTTGCTTTTAAAAAAACGATTAGTATTTCGGGAAAACGCTTGGACACATTACAATTTATTTTTACATATTTTGGAATTTTTAAAAAATCATACAGGGTATTCCAAAAGTTGGGTAATTGATTAACCACAATTCTGCTTAAACTGCTTGACGTAAAAGCTTATTTTTGGCAAACGGATTTTCAAACTCGCAAATTCCAACGAGATGAACTACCTAAAATTATTACCAAGTTATTTAATGATATCGCCATATTGTTTTTTCTCATACTGACATAAATGTGAGAAAAATTCTTATCCAGTTTGTATGTTAATGAAAATTCTTGCTTTGCTTTATCATTACCATTACAAATGATTAATTCGACGCGAACGAAGTCGCGGGTACACGCTAGTTGAATTATAAAATTTTTCTCATAAATGTTTTCTCATAAAACAGTTTATAATTGAATACCATTTTAAATTTGAATATCTACTGAATTATAAAATTATTTTCATAGCCTGTTGGGTCGCAGAGACATAATTTATAATTCAATACTGTTTCAATATAAATATGTAATGAATTATAAAATGTCTCTCATAACCCGTTAGGTTATGAAACACAAGTATTAATTCAATACTGTTTCAAAATTAAATATTGATTAAATTATAAATTGTCTCTGCAACTCAATTTTTAATTTAATGATGTTTTAAATTTGAATATGTATATGTATTGAATTATAACATATTGCATTAAAAATACAATTTATAATTCAATACATATTCAAATTTGTTTTATAACCTGTTTTGTAACCGATATAAATTTCAGTGAAAATTTAGTGTTTTTAGATACGCCAATCATTAACTTGTAAAACTATTTATTCGATTTCTACTCATCTTTTAATAAATGAAATGTAGAGGTGTTATTATCGACGCAGAATTTTTCATGAAATATTATTTTAATGCCACTGGAACACTGCTTTTTTTATCATATGATAAAATGTCAAGTTTCAAATCCGACAAAACAAAAATATACACACACATAATAATTTTGAATATTTAAATAATATGAACATGTATAGAACTAACACTGCTTTGTTTTCTTTACAGAATATTTGGTGTAAAATGTTCAAGATGCGGAGACAGACTTCTACCCCACGAAATGGTTATGAGAGCCCAACAACACGTTTATCATTTACCTTGTTTTGTTTGTGTAGTTTGTTGCCAGCCTTTACAGAAAGGTAAATTGTTTTTCTTATTTATCAACAAAATCATATATGGACAAAAACAAACTTTTAAATAAAATCAAATAAAAAAAAGTAAGAATGAACACAAAATGTTACGCTGACACTTTTTTAACATCTTCACATGATTTTCATTATGTGAATAGAAATGGAAAAATTGATTTTTCAGGTGAGCAATTTGTTTTAAGAGCGGGCCAATTATTTGTCGGCAAGACTTTGAAAAAGAATTGTATCTGATGCAGCAAACGCACAGCGGAGACGAAGACTTACTAGATGATTCAAGTAGACCGAGAGATGGAAGAAGAGGACCTAAAAGGCCTAGAACGATATTAACGTCAGCGCAGAGAAGACAGTTTAAAGCATCGTTTGAGGTATGTATTTAGTTTAAGGTATATTTATTCCTTTTGGCTGACACACATATTGTATATACCATATCAATTGTTATACAGAGTCCGGCAATAGTGCGTCGGGCATCTGTAGCTCCTATAATAAAAAAACTTAGGAATTTTATTTAAGCGCAACCTAAAACCTAAGCTAGCTCAAAAAAGTGTGAGTTGATCGGGATGATTTTTTTTTAAATGGAACACCGTGTATACTATTTCATTTTTAGTTTTCTTAGTAAATACGATACAAATACATATGTTTTGGTTTGGTTTGGTTTGGATATTAGCAAATAAATCAAAAATAAATTTCAGCCCTTTTTAAAAAAATATTAAAAATACAAGAAATATCCTGAAATCAAAACTCTACTAGGTATTAACTATAATTAATCTGTACTTACTTTGTTATAAATATCGTAATCTTAAGCCCTATAGGGTGTACAACATTCTATGGCAAACTTTCTAAATATAAAATAGTTTTTTTGCGTTTTTTAAATGTAACATCCTGTATATTATACCTTTTTTAGATGAAGAATTAAAAAATGAATATTTATCGTATTTAAAGTATTTTAAAAATTTTGGCGGTTTCGCAAATATTTCCGGTTTTATTACATATGGCTCGCTCTTATTTGAACGGTAAAATACTAGACAAAAATCATAAGATAGCTTTGATAAAAAAATACTATCGAAAAATACATATTATGTAATATAATACCACGAATATCCGTAAAACCGTCAAAAATACTTTAAATACAAAAATGTTCATTGTTAATTCTCCATCTATCAAAGAAATAATGTACGTTTCATTTAAAAAAAAATAAAAAAATCTATTTAATATTTTAGAAAGTTTGGCATAGAATTTTGAACATCATGTACGGTTTAAGATTACGATATTTATAGCAAAGTAAGTATAGACGAACTATAGTACATATCTAGAAAGATATCTGGTATAGTTTTGAGTTTAGGACATATCTTGTATTTTTAATAATTTTTTACAAGACTAAAAAAAATGTTTTTTTATTTATTTACTAATATCTCTGAAACTATCAAAACATATTTAATAATATCTTAGGATGTTATATCTTAATGTGAACAGAAAGGAAGTCAAAAACGCAATAATATACAGGGTGTTCTGATAAATAAACAACCCGATCAACTCACACATTTTTGAACCGCCCTGTAG
>NW_022147370.1:0-3085 GCF_002938485.1 Sitophilus oryzae | reverse complement strand
AATCACTATCCAGTATTCACTTTTATAGACATTTTCACTAAAATGACGAATACACAATTTTAATTTAGTATTAATATATTAAAAAAACTTTGGAGGTCCTTCTTCAATAGTTTTCAATTTTTCTGAATATATCATAGAACTTAAGGATGATTGCAAGACTATTTCTATTTCACAGCCGCACTCAGAATCGGTCACGCGGGACGATATTTTTATTTTATACAGCGAGGTGTTTCGGAAACCGTATCACCCACCGACTAAAACAGCAAACAGGAGACGTAATCGCGACCGGAAAGTTTGCTAACCCCGGCTCGCGTTCGGCGGCTTTCAAGATGTAATGAAGACAGCCGCATCATGGCGCTGTCCAGATATTTTTATTTTTAGCATTTTTACGCAGTCGACCAATACAAACATTAAATAATTGAAATTAAATTTAATTTTTGAATACATTTACTGAGAATTTTACTTTATTATAGAAGATTACAGTGACTTTTTTAAATAAAGAGGTATTACAATATTTTGAGAAGGGATGCGACGTATCACCCGCATCAATGGAAGCTTTGTCGCTGGATAAAATCGAAACTTACTGGTTTTTAGTTGTCAACTTACTGTATTATTGTTTCTTCGATGATTCATAACGTAATGGAGTATACAATATAAAATATGTTATAAGACTATTAATTTTAAATTTAAACATGTTGGTCTACATATGTTCAATACACTTGCCAAAGGTGAACAATTTTGGAAATCTGCAAGAAAGCTGCATCTATTTCTAAACTAACAGTTAACAGGTAACAATGCAAAACCAGGTAAATGCCAACATACTTTAAGTTGTCAATCTATGATTTTGTGAATGTCAGATTTTTTATACGTTAGGCTTTTGCCTAATTATCACAAATTTTAAATTACAAAAATAAATTTCGGAGACACTAATCGTAGATGCCATAACGCAGTAGTGTACATAGAGCAAGAAATAATATTTGACAATGATAAAATTATTGGTTGACAACTTAAGGTATGTTGACATTTGACTAGTTTTGCATTGTTACCTGTTCAGTTTTAATATAAAAATAGATGCAGTTTTTCTCAAATTACTGAAAATCGGCTAGTTCAAAATTGTTTAATTGTTCAAATTGACATTGTTTAAATTGGCATTTGTATTTGCCACCTTTAAAAATCTATTTACAATTTTGCTGTAAAATCAACAGGGGAGCCAATATTTGGACATGTTTCCAACGACGATGTACTACCCGGTATAGTTATTCTGTATTAAAATGTCTAAAACTTCAATGAATCCTTCATATCAATTTTGTTTTACAAAATTGATATGACATAACAAGTATTTTAATGCATGACGTAACAAGTATTTTAATGCACTCTGAATTTTATGACGTAACAAGTATTTTAATGCACTCAGTACAGAAATACTTCGTGATAAAAAAAGACATAAGACTGGAATGACGAGATAATTGCGATAATCCCAAGATAGAAAGCTTTTTAAACAGTTGTTATACATGAACCTGTAATTGCGAAGAAACTAATTTAAACGAACTACTTTTATCAGACACACACGCTATAGTAGTAGTAAACTGATTGCATTATATAAACAAAAATAGATTAAGGGAAAGTCTGAAAATTCAATTTAACAACTAATTTTGAGCAATATTCAATTTCAATCTCAAAGTTGCAAAATAGCAATGCAAATTAGCAGTAATGATTATTTCGAATTGAGGTACAGCCCAACTCACGTGTTTGTACAGCATGATCGAAAAAAACAGCGTCAACGTGGCTGTAAATAAAGATCGCTCTCATTTTATATGTATAATTAAATGGAAATGTCATCGATCGTCATTTCAAAGAAGCCAATAGAACAATTTTTGTTTCGATAAAACACAGTATTATTAATAGACATTGTATAGATATTAATAATTTAAAATTAATTTAATAAGTTTCAAATTACAAGCAATTAGATGCATATGAGAGCGTCAAAATTAATAAATGTAAAGATAGTATGAACAGAGACAATGGTCCAATTCTTTTCAGTTCTCTCTAGTTTCGCTAATTAATTGTTAAATTAGGATTGGCTTTAAGCCGCTTGGTTAAATTTGCCACGCCTACTCGGTGTATATAGATTATTAGTAGGCGCAGTTAGATATTAGTTTAGTTTTAATAATTCGCTGATGATGCAGATGGTTAGCAAAACGCGAATCCAGTGCAAAAGTAAAGTGTTTTGGTATATTGTGTTGAGTTAGTGTTTTATTTTGCAGTTAAAACACCAAAGGTTCCAACCCTCAACTGTAATATCATTAATACAAATGCATATAAAACTATTATAAAATCTATTTAAAATCATGTTCTAACACATATTATTTTAATGGGGTAGATAGAAAAAATGTTTAGTTTTTAGAGGCCAAGGAAATAGACTAAAAAATTTACTCCTGTCAACACCCGTCTAGAGTTTAATAGACTATATGTCTGTAAGTTTTCAAAGTATTTCCCAAAACTGTTTGATATAATATATATACAATAATATTGCCGTATGTTATGTTAGAGGTAATCATAAGATATTTAGAACTAATAAATAAAATTGTGGGTATCATGCGTTATAAAATTATGTAATAATTTATATTATTATTTATTAATACCTATACATACTGTCGTACACATAGGTTTGGTCACTTCATCGGTGTGGTCTATTTGAATGCATGGGACAGACATAATTATAAATAACCGGTTGACAGACAAAGAGACAAAATATAAAGCGGCATACAGTGTTGCTGGTTTTTAAGTTTGTAGATAAATGTGTGTAGAAAAAAATAAACTATTTTAAAAACTATCGTGTATTCTAATGAAATAAAGATAATATATCTCAGCTAAATATATTCTATTGCAGCTGTAGTAAAATGAGTAACTAACTGTGAAAAATAAAGTTGCAACCCTAAATGCAACATTTTTCATGGACGCCTACTTGAGCGGCTTGAAATTTTGATGCAAAATCCGGCAAAACCGCATAAAAGAAGTGTATCAACCCAAAAACAATTGAATACGTCAATCAATCCTAATTTATGTCATATACTAACATACCAAA
>NW_022147369.1:0-5654 GCF_002938485.1 Sitophilus oryzae | reverse complement strand
AAGAACATTATCATTGCCGATATCTCCTGGTTATAATGTAGTTCTTTTTTCAAAATATTGTATTGCTTTAGCTTAAGAAATAACTTGAATTATGCGGCTTTTTTGCGAGAGCTATCGCGGCGCTGCGTTAATAAAGAGATGGCTATGTACGTCAATTGAAAGACAGTATTTGCGATAGTCTTTTGTTTACACGGAGTATAGAAAATTTTTGCCACAGCTTGTTTACTATCAGGAGTATTTGTGCGTTTTTTTAAATTATTTATTATTAAATAGAGGAAAATGCGACCGAAAAGAAAGGAACAAAGTTAGTAGAAATACCGGATAAACGGAAGTGCAATATTTCCAAAAAATCTCGTGACGAGGTAAAATTAGTCTATTGTGGCTATGATTGACGTACCTAGCCATCTCTTTATTAACGCAGCTCCGGTAGCTCAATTGAGCGTCCGGATTGCACAACGACCTTAGCGCGTGGCCGCGGGCAGCTCAGTAGGCAAACGAGACAGCGACGCGCCGATTTAACAAAATAAATAACTTTAAACCTGTCGTCATTTCGTTAATAATTATCGTATCGTGTTGATTTTTGCATAGAAATCAATTCTAATTTATGTCATATACTCTCATATAATCTCATTTTTTTTTCTAAAAAAATTAAAAAGTAATAGGGGTGAGCCACTTTTGAGACGCACCCGGTATATATGGCGTCGTATAAATTTGCTACCTGCAATGTATGTAGAAAATTCGCTGGGCTTTTCATCGAGTAGGTCACATTAAAATCGGATTTCAATTTATTTCATTCTAGGATCGCTTGAGTTCGTCGCTTGGTACTTGTCACTTGCATCGCTTGTTCATAATCGAGCGATGTCGGTTATTTCAATAATCGAGTACTCGAGCGAATTTTCGCTCGAGTTATCCCATAACTAGTTTTTATGGCCCCCGTTATACACAGACACCCAAGCCTTTGTGGGGAACTAACAGCCTTATCGCAAGACGAATCGCAAGAACAGCCCTCCTCTCTAAGAGGAGGCTGTTCTAATTGGACCCTGTATACAGGGTGAGTCTTAAATAATTCTCAAATATTTTTAGGAGTGGTATATTTCGACCACAGCATCAACAATTACAAACGCCACAAATATTTTTTTAAACAATTTTAAACGTCGCTTATAATAGAAAAAGTAATACCTTATAAGCAATTATAATTATATCGATCAACAGTGGGTGCACTCGTTGACTTTCACATTTAATGTCAGTTTAATAACATATTTGTGTACTTTTGTCCTTAAGAATGAAAATTACACTTTTTTAACTAAAGGATACAGTAAAATTATGATTTAATTACTTATTGAATTGTTTTGAACAGAAAAAAACATATTGTCCAGTTCATTATCTTTCGTAGCTACTTTCCATTAATATTATAACGGCCAAACTACTCAGAAATAGAATAAAATAAGTCATCAATCACAAAATGAAAAACAGCTCGATATCGTGAACATTACCATTAGAAAAACATAAATTTCGAGTATCATTTCGGGAAACGTCTAAAGGGAGAAGAAAAACAACACATGATGCCGGATATTCTTTACTATTTTCCTATACACGTTCCGTGGAAGTCATAACTTGCAGACGAGGTGAATTTGTTCGTTTGTCAATCAACGTCAAGCGGAATTCGGTCGAATATTCGTCTGCAACGAGGCAGACAAAAAAAAACAATGTCCGATCGTGAGAAATGAGGAGTGAAACAGAACAGAAAAAAAAACAATATGCTTAATATTTGAAAATTTTTAATTGTAGTAATATTTTGTGATTTACGTATATCATGGATGTAGGGTTATTTACACGTTCTTAGAATGTTTTCAAAAAATAATTAGAACTATTCCTGCCATTAGCGACTGTCCATATAGGCCAATCAAATTAGAAAGTTCAATTGGAAAAGTGCTGGAAAGCTAATTATGGTTCTGATTTGTGCAGTTGACATGAAAGATGAGTATCCTAGTTTTGCTCGGTTGCTCGACCGCCGCTCGACTCAGGAGGACCAAAAGATGGTAGCATTTTTGGACTTTTTTATATTCTCGCCTATACCGGGTGCGTCTCAAAAGTGGCTCACCCCTATAACTTTTTTATTTTTTCAATTAAAAAAACGAGATTTGGTATGTTAGTATATAACGTAAATTAGGATTGATTGACGTATTCAATTGCTTTCGGTCACTTCCTGTTTTACCGGAAATGACTACAACTTTTGATTTTTAAACGGCACACTTGGCGTTTCTTTACTTTATTCGATAGAAAATAACACTCTGAATAGAATGACATCATATGTCAACTTTTGACAATCGCGCATATGATTTATTTGAAATAATAACTTGCGGATCGTAACGAAAGTTTGACTCCAAATACCAAGTGTGTGCTATCAATTTATTCGTAAAAAAATGCTTTTCCTAAATATGCTAATGAGCCACCCTGGTTCCATTTGAAAAATTGAGATATGGTTAAAAATACGATTTAAACATTTTATAACTGGCCAGAAGAAGACACTAAAGCATTAGACGATCAAATCTATTTTTCCAAGGCTCCTTGATTAAGAATTAGTCTTTTTAATATATTCATGGAACTCTAGGTTGAAATTTAAAATACGATTTTTTATTAAGCGAGAATGTCAAAAGTTGACATATGATATGTCATTCTATTCAGAATGTCATTTTCTATCGAATAAAGTAAAAAAAAATACCGAGGGTGCTATTTAACAATCAGAAGTTGTAGTCCGAGTTGTAGTCATTTCTGGTGAAACAGGAAGTTACCAAAAACAATCGAATTAGTCAATCATTCCTAATTTATGTCATATACTAACATACCAAATCTCGTTTTTTTATCCGGAAAAATAAAAAAGTTATAGGAGTCAGCCACTTTCGAGGCGTACCCGGTATAGGGTTCCAAAACTTTGCATTCTAGCCAATATTTCACTTTTACAAAAATTAAAGACCATTAAATTCTGCGTACAGTGAATGTCAATTCGTTCAATTCGGGGCAGTAGTATGGCAGATCGAAAAATGGAGAATGGTGATATTTACCTATTTTGCTGATAAACGCATTAAAGTGACATTCAAACGTTCGTCACACGGAAACGATCATTCTAAATAATAAACCATATAATAGCGTTCCGTATCAATGAGTATCAATTTGTTCAATTCGGTTCAGTAGTATAGCTAAAATTAATGCTCAAAAATAGTTATTTTTACCAGTCTTTCCACTTCAAAAGAATATTTCTTATCCAACGACCGTAATAAGAAACGTCTAATTAGCACACTTAAGGATTAATTGTAAAAGTAATAGAGAAAGATGCTGATAGATTCATTGTTACGACTGCAATTTACAGTTTATACATTAGTAATAATTGTTGGAGAGGCACAGATCTGTTGGACACAGATCTGTTGGTCCTGCTCAGAGCATTATATAGCACCTACCATCTCAAAGATTGCACTAATGAAGCCAGGGAATGGGTGCGAAGGAAAATAATTTGTACTCTCCCAGACACTTCAAATACTCGGAGAGTATAAATTCAAACATTCTGTTCCTGCATGCATTCAGTGGATGCAATACCACGTCATTATTGTTATCAGCTGCGAAAATGAAGTTAGGTATAAATTTGGACGAGAACATAGACTTACAAGATGCTGCGCTCATCTTCAGAAATAATAATGCTTGTGCTGATGAGATAAATACTGCTTTGATAAAATTCCTTGTAGCCCATTTATGGTGACCCTCAAAAACATAACTCATTAGATGATATAAGACATGATATCTTTGCCAAAGTAGTAGCCAAGATAAACATGAACCCTTCCCCTCACTGAAGCTGCAGCTCATCAAAGCGTCTTCCGGACATACCACTAAGTCGGCAAATTTGTTTACAAGTAAAAAGTTACTGACAAGATGGTTTCCGTCTTGATTAGACGCAGTGATATTTTACAAAAAACTTTTATTTTTTAGATATCTATTTCAATGGCGATTTTTTTTAAGAATGGACCCGCTATGAAGATATAGACATTATCGTGACTGTGGCTTTAGAAGAATACTTCGTATATATTATGTAATAGTAGCAAAATTTAGTATATAACAATTTTAATGTTAATTAAATGTGGTACATGTGTATCAGTTTAATTCAGAATACCACTTCTTAAGTAATTTCATGGAGAGTTGGACACAAACATTTTCATTTCCTCTGCAACTTGCATTGTATGGTTTATTATTTAGAATGATCAGTTCTGTGTGACGAATGTTTGAATGTCACTTTAATTCGTTTATCAGCAAAATTTGTAAATATCACCATTCTTCAAGTTTCGATTTCCGCCATACTACTGGACTGAATTGAACGAATTGATACTCATTATACGCAGCATTTAATGGTCTTCAATTTTTGTAATAGTGAAATATTGGCTAGAACGTAACATTTCGGAACTATAGGCAAAAATCTGAAAAAAGCCCAAGAATTCTATCATATTTTGGTCCTCCTGAGTCGAGCGGCGGACGAGCAACCGTGCAAAACTAGGATTATTATCTTTCATGTCAACTGAATAAATCAAAACCATAATTAGCTTTCCAACGCTTTTTTCCAAGTGACCACTATAATAGATCTGCTTCTAGTTGCATATTTACTCCAGCATTTAATATAAACGATAGCAATGCTTTCAAACCTACGTTTAATGACTGTATTATATTTAACCTAACATGTTTCATTTTTGAGTGAAACTTCTTTACGTGCGATGGGAGCAAAAATTGAAGGCCGTGACAGAGACGCGAGAGGAAAAGTGGCAACGTTGGCTTTTTGAAGAGCCCCATCTTTTCATGGTATTTTGACGACACGTTACTTGTACTATAAAACTCCATCATCAATGGAGAAAAATCGTCCGATTTAATGGGGTTTTGGAGCGTTGTAACTCGGTTCCTATGCGAACTAGGCAGCTGAAACTCGTAATATTGATGGGGCTGCATGCCCCATCTTTTCATGATATTTTGGCGACGTTTCGTGCGCTATGAAACCCCATCATCAATGAATGAAATCAAAAAATCGTCCGATTTAAATGAAATTTGGTATGCCTATAGATTGGACCAAGGCCCACTTTACCATGAACGACACGTATCACTGTGACAGTTAGTTTTGACGTAAGAAACGTCAAAAATTGATGTCGTTCGATCGCGACCAAATATGGTGGGTAAGCTATGTGAGCGACGCGACGGTTCACAGGGTCCTACTCTGCAAAGTTGGATACGACGTTTCGTTTACATCTTCATCAGGGTGAGAAAAAAGATTTGATATTGAAGACAAATGTGGGTCAGTTCGGTACAATTGGGGACGGCCTACAGAATGACGTTTTTATGGGTTCAATATGAAACACTCTTTTCTGCATACTGACTCATTTAGGGGTACTTTTGCTATATTTTTACTTTTGCAATACTTTCTTTACCACCAAATGAGTTTTTAGAAGAAATGTTTTTATATCTAAATGGTTATGACTAAGAAAAAAACTAAAAGTTTTCAAAAACGTTGCATTTTGAAACTACTTACTCCTATACAAATAGATTTTTTATGAAGTAAAGGAAATCTGTTTTAGAATGTCTCTGGAGAAAACTATAAATATGCATGCCGCAGAATGTAGGCGGGCATT
>NW_022147368.1:32308-38880 GCF_002938485.1 Sitophilus oryzae | reverse complement strand
ATTTCTATTTACTAAATTTTGTGTTGCAATAATAAAAATTATACTACCTTATACAGAGTGTCTAAAATTTTATTTTAAATAATAACTAGCTATAAACGGCAATAACTTCTTCAATTTAAATGGAACACCCTGTATATTTTATGAGAATCAGATGCACAATTTAATTGTCTATCAAGTTGTATTATATCATTTTTTACCTTTACCTTCAGGTTTTCGTAGAAATGCATTTTCTTATAATTTATCATACCCATGGAATATTGACATTTTTGATTATTTTTAAATATGTAACAAATTTTTAAAGGGTACAGATACTAATATTGTCGATATAGTTCGTTTATGTCATTAAAAAATAAAAAAAAAATTGTTTAAATATTTGTAAAACGGGACCAATTAATATGATTCCATAGTATTTAAACTACATTAATTGACTGTTTGCGTTGATTAATAATAATTGCTCCAAATACTAAAAAACTTAATTTTGTATTTGTATTAGACACTAAAACTGTAAAACACCGTAAGAAAGTAGGTAACACCTTAAAAATTTTATTTCATTTTTTGACGGATGCTTATTTATAAAAACAGAGACGTTGATTTTTATAACTTATTATTATATTGATTTCTGATTCCAAATCCACATTTATTTAAAATAATTTATTAACTAACGCAATTAAATATGTAATTAATTAATATTTGGGCGGAAATAGTGGTGGTATATTTAATTAATGGTATACTCTTTTATAAAGATCTAAATTGTTTTATTTTTGTATACAAATAGGCTGGTAATATTATTGTTTTTAGCAGCTGTACATTTGTTGCTTTAAAAACAATCTAAAATGTCAATATTCCATGGGTATATTAATAAATGAGGTCTAAATTACAAGAAAATGCATTTTCTACGAAAACTTGAAGGGATGGGTAAAAATGGTATAATACAATTTGATGAACAATTAAATTGTGCATCTGATTCTCCTAAAATATACAGGGTGTTCCATGTAAATTAAACAAGTTATTGCAGTTTAAAGCTAGAAATTATTTAAAATAAATTTTTAGACACTCTGTATGAGGTAGTATTATTTTTATTATTGCAACACAATAACTGATCAATAATTAAACTTCAGTAAATATTTAGTATTAGAAACTTTGATACCTATTTTTACTGCAATTTCACAAAATTGAAAATATTTCAAAAACGGTAAGGTTTTAGGGTGATAAACCTTAATCAAATTTACCTTTATTTTAATCATAGAAACTAAAAATGTAATAATATACAGGGTGTTCAATTTAAAAAAATACAACTTTGATATTTTTTATTTATTTGGGACACTCTGTATCTTGTAAAAATATTTTTAAATTGTAGCCCTAATAGTCTTTCAACGAACCCAAAACTTAAAATTTGTAAAAATCTAATCGTTTAGCTACCATACTACGTGTCGTATGTGGTGGACAACCTGTATAATTACATATATAAGGATACAACTGATTACCACAAACTGTCGCTAGGATATTCTATTAATTTAGACATTGTAAATGATCGTAAACTGAAAAGTATTAAGTGTAATTGAAACCACTAATTCATTCCACTAATTGCGAGGTTCTGAATGCAGCTTTAGTCTATGGAATATTCGAACACCCTGTATATCTAGGTTAAATAATAATATTTATTATTATTTCTATTAATAATAAATCCATACCGAAATGAAAAATTAATATATTCCAGCGTTAGAGCTTATATTATGGGGTACTTTTAATCCCACTAATACATAAATGTTAAAACCACCTGCGGCTTCGAGTTTATGGCTTTACCCATCGAACACGCCGTAGAATACAAATTTCTTGACATTTTAAGGACCACTCAAAGGAACTTCATCGCCCACATCGTTTCAAAAACAATTGACACCAAAAACCGTGTCGTTCGTCTGCTTTGCCCTGTGGCCTAGGCGCCCGCCCTTTTGTTAAAGCCGGCTTCCCACTGGGCGTTGTCTACCGGCCCTTAGGACAGACCTGTACCCGTTCCCGCAACGACAAAAGGGCCAAAAGGAAGAATTATGGCCAGACGTCGGAGAATTTTTTAAGTATTTGTAACAATAGATTCTCTTTTTAATGGTGATTAATTGGAAAGTGGGGAAAAAGCGTATCTAAAAGGAATGAAAACATCTTAAATGTGATTTACATTTTAATGGAACTTAAAGAAGTTATCAGGGAGGGGATTATTTAAGGTTTTTAAATGATTTGTTTTTAAAATAAGGGGTTAAAGAAGAGACTTTAATTAAAGACGGCTTTGTATCAAGGAAAAGTTTTTTAACAGGCCGTTTCTGATAATAAATTATATATAGATTCTTCCATCCAGGGCAAGGGAAATGTAAAAACTGAATTACTAGAATTTCTTGAATATATTAATTTTCAACAAAAGTTAATTAATTTTCTTTATTTCTTTGTTAGTTTTTATTATTTTTATCATCTGAAACTAGTGAATGAGATATTGAAAGAAAGTTAAATAGTTTTTAGATTTTTAAATAATACACTTGTAAATTGTAAGGTTGAGACTGTAAAGTTGAGGAACTTGTAAGATTGAGGCTGTAAAACAACATGTAGAATGTAGAATGTAGAATGTTTAGGAGGGGAGTTAATCACAGCGACCTTATAGATCTATTGTGTGTTCCTCTTTCTTGAGTTATAACGAGTTATGACTCATCATACAGTCTCAGGGCTTTAACAAAAGCCAGTATCTGAGACGGCTCCACAGAGGCCAGCTCTCTATCCTCGACATCAGACGTACCAAGGTTCATGGCACGAATGGTCGTCGTCTCGGCGCACTTAGTGATAAGGTGTTTCACCATTTTCCCCACAAAATCTGCATTCGCCGTTGTTTCTCAGTTTCAGCCTACTGAGGTGTTCGTTAAGGAGACAGTGTCCTGTTAGAAACCCCGTGACAATCCGAAGATTGTTTTTACTTAAATCAAGGAAAACCTTTGATTTTTCTCGGTTGTAAGTTCTGAGGAACTTTTTCGAGTGTCTTAGACCGGTTGAAGGACACCCATTCCAAGTTACTGATGGAGTCTTCCAGATTCTTCAGTTCCACTTCCCGTTTGGAAAACAGAACGGTTTTGGTCTAGTTAGTGGAGTGTTTGCTCCTTTTCTAGCTAGATCATTTGCTTTTTCATTGCCTTCTATCCCTTGGTGAGCATGCACCCAGAGTAGGAGGACTTTATTTTCTTTGCCTAATTTGTTGAGCTTCTCTAGGCATTCTTTGGCCAACTTCGAATTGATGGTTAATGATTTGATCGCGTTAAGTGCTGCTTGACTGTCGGATAGGATGGCAATTTCTTGTTTTCGATAGTTCCTATCTAAGATAAATTGTACGCATCTTTCGATAGCGTAAATTTCTGCCTGAAGGATACTGGGGTAAGTGCCCATTGGTTCGGAGTATTTAGTTTTCGGCCCAAATACTCCTATCCCTGTCCCTGCTTTGGTTTTGGAAGCATCAGTATACCACGTGATGGTATGGTCTTTTATATGCTGAGTAAGCGTTTCTTTCTTCCAATCCTTTTTATTACTCAATACTACAGTGAGGTGTTTCTCAAAGTTGTAAATTCTTGGTATGTCATCCACTGGGAGTTGGAGAAGTGGAATTTTCTTTTTGAGGGTGTTCCAAGCCCCTGACCTGAAAATTCTCCCAGTACTGTTTCCGTCAATGACCATTCTAATCATTGTCGCATTGGCATAACTACCGACGACAATATGCAGTGGTGTTAGGTCTAGAATGACCTCCATTGCTGCTGTTGGACATGTTCTCATGGCACCTGTGATGCAGATACATGCCAGTCTCTGTACTTTGCACAGGGTTTGCCTTGCTGTACGTTGCTCTAGTTTTGTATACCAAGCAACTGCTCCATAAGTAATCATGGGTCTTACTATCATGGTATACATCCAGCGCAAAATGTTAGGGGCGCAGCCCCACCTATTTCCCGCCAGTCTTCTGCATATCATGAGAGGCTTTGTGGCTTTGCTGGTAATATTCTTAATATGCCTATTCCAGAGAAGTTTACTATCCAGGGTTATTCCCAGATATTTCACTTCCTGTGATGGCAGTATTTCCTTTCTATCTAGATGAATTCTTTTCAAGTTTTTCAAACTTCGCTTTTTGGTGAATGGCACTACTGCGGTTTTATCTGAGTTAATACTCAGCCCGACAGTCCTGCACCATCTCTCAGCGATGCGGAGTCCTCTTTGGATGCCTCACACAGGGTGCCTTCATGTTTCCCCCGTGCAATGATGACTATGTCATCTGCATACCCTATGCAGTGTATTCCCGCTAGACTTAATTCTTCCAGTAGTTCATCCACTACCAAGCTCCACAGTAGGGGGGAGGTCACTGCACCTTGTGGAGTTCCTTGCGTTGTTTTAACAACTACAGTTTTGGTACCTATCTCAGCCTCTGCTGTAAATATGTATGTATAATAATATATGTAAGTATGTATAATAATGTTCTAAAACAACATACTGCTATTAATAATACAAATTCATAACTCAAATCTTCAAAATAATTAAATTGACAGTGTTGACAATTATTACTTTAATATTATCTTATTATGTAGCTTATCTTGTGATTCTGTGATGTCCAACTCAACTTTTACAAATCAATCAATCCATCCTATGGACATATTCCTGTCATTCAAGTTCATTCCATTTATTTTGAGTTATCTCTATGCGTTTTATTTCTAGCTGGACATAATGTTGATTGCTTCTGAGTGAACATCTCTATTCTTATTAAGAGCTGTTTGCTAACCTAACCTAACTAAACCATGTTTTAGACTTATCATTAGATTTCGGTTTTGCTTTTGATGCTGTGGAAAATTTTATTATTCCATGTAACGTATTCATTCTAGGTGCCTCTGCTGTTTGCTAGATATTTGACAAACATGACTGGGTTCTATGCTTTCATTATATACACCAGTTACCATCTTCTGTATTTTTTTGTCGATATGATCGTATTAAATTTTTCAGCGAAGCAAAAATTTCTATTATTCTGTATACTGTACACGCGATTTTTACTTCTTTTATGATTTTGTTAAAAAGGATTTGGCTGAAAATTTTGCTTTTCTTTTTAAATTATTGATATTTTAAAAAAATGAAATAGTACATCTTATAGAACTTTTGGGGTGATATTCAGAACTCTAATCAGAACTGTTTTTCAACATTGTATTTTAGGCGTAAAGTCGATTTTTATGTGTCTATAGAGTCGTGTGTCAATGACATTTTTAAATATTCATATTTTTAAAAAATCAAATAGCACATCATATAGAACTTTTGGATTGCTATTCAGAACTGTTTTTCAACATTGTATTTCCCTCGTTAAGTCGATTTTCATGTCTATCTATATCTACAATGTCGGGCATCAATGCAATTTTTAATTATTGATATTTTTAAAAAAATCAAATAGTGCATCTTATAGAACTTTTGGTGTGCTATTCAGAACTCTAATCAGAACTGTTTTTCAACATTGTATTTCCCTCGTTAAGTCGATTTTTATGTATATCTATAGTGTCGGGCATCAATGAAATTTTTAAAATTACTAATACATTTTTAAAAAATCAAATAATACATCTTATAGAACTTTAGGGGTGCTATTCAGAACTCTATTCACAACTATTATTTAAATTATTTTTTACTTAGAAAATCGATTTTCACTGCGCAGGCTGTTATTTTATTTTTGGACATAACTTGGTTAATACAATAGAACTATCTTAATCAATAGTCAGGAACTATAGAACTCTTGTCCTAGAATATATTTCCACTATCAGAACTGTTCCAAAATAAAAAAAGGGTGCTACGTGAAGTTGTCACCCCCTGTCATATCTCCCGAAATTAACCAGAACTATTTTTCTAACTTATCAAGAACTATAGAAATATTCTGAATCTATCCAGAACTCTCAAATTCCAGTTCATTTTTTGAAAAAAGGGTGCCAACTTCACACGAGTCCAATGCTCGTACCCCGAATTTGTAGCACCCTGTATTATCTGTAAATATATCAAAATACAAATAAATAACCGATAAAACAATAGCAGGAAATTTTAAAATCCTCCGCAGTGCGTTGGCTTATACAAAGTTATTTTTATAACTACACAAAATGTACCTAGTTGTTTCCTGGTTTAGAAAATTGAATGTAAAATTTTAAACGATCGCAATCAACGGGGAGCTCTTGGTAGCTTCTATATTTGCATATAATGCCTATTTTTTGAAAATTTTGCATCCTTCCTATCTTAAAAGGAATTTGCTTAGCCTGTTTGTATCGTAAATAACTTCCGTTATCCTTATTAAAGCACGTTAAACTACATACATGGCCGATTTTATTACCCAGGAATTGCTAGTAATTTTCTAGGGATTGTTTTCGACGTCAGGAGCGTACAGGCGTACACGCAGGGCCGACTCAGATATTTTTGCAGCACGAGTGCGCTAATAAAAGTATTATTTCAACACCAATATTTTCTATATTAACATAGAACATGACTACAATTGGGGGTTGGAACCTCTAATGTTATAACAGCAAAATAAAACATTAATTCACTAAAAC
>NW_022147368.1:0-32300 GCF_002938485.1 Sitophilus oryzae | reverse complement strand
ATTCTTTAAATCATTTTTTACCTAGAAAATCGATTTAAACTGCGCAGGCTGCCATTTTATTTTTGTTCATAACTTGGTTAATACAATAGAACTATTTTGATCAATAGTCAGGAACTATAGAACTCTTGTTCTAGAATATATTTCCACTATCAGAACTGTTCCAGAATAAAAAATGGGTGCTACGTGAAGTTGGCACCCCCCTGTCATATCTCTCGAAATTAACCAGAACTATTTTTCTAACTTATCAGGAACTATAGAACTATTGTAAATCTATCCAGAACTCTCAAATTCCAGTTCATTTTTTGAAAAAAGGGTGCCAACTTCACACGAGTCAATATGTTGCGTAAAATTATTATATATGTATAAAAATAAAAATAGTATACAGAAGCGTAAAAAAGGCCTTAACCTGTACACTACAAGTGTGCTAATTTTTTAAAAATTTCTAAAAATTTTCCCGGCCAAAATTGAGCATTTTTCACTTATTCCGAATTGAAAGATTTTTGGGTGTGGATCGAAGTAGATTGATTAGTTAAAATTTTTAGTATACATAGTTTGCCAAAAAATACATACAGAGAGACAAAAAAAATAAAAACCGATTTTTTCACCACTTAGCCGATAAATTAAAATCTACTTTAAATCAATAAATCTCTAAAACTACTGAACGAAAGTAGATGATATCATTAAAAAGGGAATTGAAAGACCTTTCACATGAGGTATCACTCGACCTCCCTTTTTATTTAAGAATTTAGGGGTGGCGCCGCCCCGCCTTGTGGATTATAGATGTGAAAGTGATTTTATGATATTTTCTTTTCCCCCTCGAAAACTAAATCGACGTGTCCGAGCGTTTTTCCAAATTTTAATTTTAAACGAGAAAAATTAGGGTGGAAACTTTCCATTGGCCCACCCTGTATAGAATTTACTTTTTATTTCTGACTAAACTTTCAACAAGGAAAAAAATTGGTACACAACTTTAAGATAAGGCTTTTTGTTGTAAATAAACATGATAATAAAGAATACACGCCTGCTGCGATTTATTTTTCTGTCAATTTTGCGTTCAGTAGTAAAATCACAATTGTCAGATAATTTTCATTAGATCCAAAAAAAAAAATAAAAAAATGCCTTATGTTGGATTAACAGATGTACAGAGGGGAAGAATTATTGCTCTAATTGAACAAGGAATACCCCAAAGAGAAGTAGCAGAGATAGCAGGCGTTACCCAGGGTGTTGTATCGAAAACATATGCAAAATACTTCGAACTAGGAACTTTCAAGAACAGGCCAAGACAAAGCTGTCAAAGAATCACAACTGAACAACAAGGCCGCTTTGTGTGCCAACTTGCTAGAACAAATCCCGATGTTTCTCATCCAGAGGTACAAAGACAACTTCTGGCAGCTACAGGTGTGAACGTTTCACTTGAAACCATCGAAAAGGCTTCGTGCTCGAGAGGTCTACAGTAGGAGGAAAAAATGTTCTTTTTTTGGATGAGACCAGAATTGGCTCAAAGACCATAGAATTCGGGTTCTCAGAGCTCTAGGAAGACGAACGAGACTACAGATTGCCAAATATGTACCAAGATAAAAAGGAGGAACTGTACTGTTCTGTAGAGGTGTTCTTAGTATTATTATTTTGAGGGGTATTATGCTGGGAGCAAAAACTCTATTGTTACCACTGCAACAAACTTTAACGGGTCGAAGGTATGTTGATTTAGTGCTAGGACCAATCGTTAGGCTTTGGAGAGCTGCAATTGAGGATAATTTTAGCTTCATGCATGATAATACTCTTCCCCATACCAGCAGAGTGGCTACAGAATGTCTTGAAACGGAAGATGTCATAGTTTTGGACTGGCCTGTATGTTTACCAGATCTAAACCCTATCGAACAATTGTGGGACCAGCTCAAAAGGAGTGTTAGGGCTCGTCGAAACAATCCAGGAAATCTCTCACACCTTATTGATGCAGCATTAGCAGAATGAGAAAACATATCTCTAGACAACGTTGATAATTTAATAAGAAACATACTAGCGCTGATAGAAGCTTGCATAAGGGCTAGAGACGTCAACACGGAGTATTCCCGCCATTGTGTTTATTTTGAAAAGTAATTATTTTTTTATTGCTATATGGATTATTTTTCATTAAAGTCTTTGGTAAGGAATGAGTTTTATTTATAAACACAAAATGCTCATACGTCTCAAAATTATGAAAAATAATAGATGATTCCATATAAGTTTGGTTGTGTGTGTTTGGTGATACGATTGGTACGATGTGCGCAACTGCCGCTGGATGGCGTGGACGTCAATACCTCGTCATTATATGACCTGTATCATCTTTGATGCCCCAATTGCGATTTTTGCGTTTTGTTTGTCAGATCCAGCAAAATCTGCTGGATGATGGGGATAAATCACCGAAAACTGTCGTCGGATGGCTGTTTCCTTCTGTCTAGGTTAAGGCCTATTTACTCTTCTATATACTATTTTTACTTTTATATACAACCATACTTTGCTTTTAGCTCCATGGTTACGTAAGTGACGTAAGCTTATTAAACATAATTCAATTTTTATTAGCTTATTTTTTTTTTAATTTGTAACTTCAATTTTTTTTTTGTTGTTCAATAAATTTAGCATTCATATTGGTGAACGGTTATTGGGGTTACGAAAGAGAAAAGAATCGAACCCAAAGCGGCACGCTTCAATCGAAATTTTGGCACGGGTCTTCTATAAGCGACGTAACAATACGATTTATACGACGCGAAATTCCGAAGGATCGTACGTGTCGCGGCTCTCCTCTATCCAAATTAGTTGCGGACCTGCTCACAATACATTTTGCGTCTGATTAATTCCGACTCGGAAATTCGAACGCCGACATTAGATCGTATTTACTACATAGACACGTTCAGTTTGATATGCTTGTGTGTCTATTAGCTATTACAAAATTAGTGCTACTCTGCAGTCCTCTTAACTGAAAACAAACTTGCGATATTGCAATGAGGAATTCTTTAAATGCCATAAAAACGTATACAGGGTGTCCCAATATTCCGTGGACTACTACGTATTTTTGGAATGAAAATAAGTTCATTGGATACTATAATTTATATCCATACAAAAGTGCTTCGTTTGTCTATTAGAGGGATTGGCAACAAAACAGCTACGTCGAAACACCGGCTTCCATTAGAACACCGAAGTTAAGCGACGTAAGGAGATACTAGTGGATGAACGGGTGACAGGTTCGAAACTCTGTATCGTGCTGTTGTCCAATAAAGGCAAAAGTGTAAAATCTATTGACACACACTGTTCATTCACGCCGGTTCGAAGCCGGATGAGATTGGATATCTCGTGAGTAAGAGTTGATTTAGACACTTGCCAAGTCGGTAGGCCATTGGCCATGATATGGCCAAGGACCGCGGTTTGGATTCCGCGTAAACAAAGTAGGCCCCGTGCAGATTAGCCCTGGCAGAAAAAAGGAGACGTTAACTGAAACCTTTACTGTACTTTTTCTATTAGAGGGCATCAAACTTTAAGAAAACAAACATTTTTTTTAAGATATTTTAAGAACCGTCAATCCGATTTGAACTAGTGATGGGATAACTCGAGCGAAAATTCGCTCGAGTACTCGATTATTGAAATAATCGACATCGCTCGATTATGAACGAGCAATGCAAGGAGTTAAATGTGACGAGTTATGACCGACAAACACAAGAAATCCTAGAATAAAATAAATTGACATCGGATTTTAATGTGACATAGGTACTGGATAAAAAGCCGAGCGAATTTTCTACATACATTGCAGGTAGCAAATTTATACGACATTATCCGTTTCGTATCTGAATGACAACATTTTAGGACGTACATCGAAAATGCTTTAAAATAAACTAAATCAAGCGAATTACTCGTCGCTTGCTACTTGCCATTTATCACCGAAAGAATATGTGCTCTGCGTACGCAACTTACAGCTTGGCGTTACGAGTACAACAAGCGACGCGCGACGGGCGAAAAACCGTATTTTAAATACGAGCGAAATTTCGCTGAAGCGATCGCTCGATCATTGAAATCGCTTGAAACTTGAGTACTCGATTATTGAAATTAATCGGTTTTTCCCATGACTAATTTGAACGAGATTTTGGAAAAAACGCATACGTAAAAATATATTTTTCTTGCAAAAAGTTTTTATTTTCACGTAGGCGCCTAAAATCTATTATGTGCTAATAATCTAACTGGTTGAAATATGAAATTTTATGTTAGTCTCACAATATATTTGACAATAAGCTTCATAACAAAACAAACAAAAAATAGATAAACTTTAAATTAATTATTATCAATCCATAGCATTTTTGTATATAGGTAAATTGTGTGTATTCTGATTCAAAAAATTCATAGTTGTTCTATGTCCACGGAATATTGGAACTCTCTCTATATTTTGTAAGTCTGGCTTTAGAAGAAAATCTCCATAATTATTAGTAGTAAATTTAAAAAAAAACATAGAATGTAAAAATGCCAAGTCTCGCAAAAAGTTTTGAGATCTCATGTAAAACCAAGTCAGTTTATTTTATTTATTCTCTCTTTAAGCACCTATTCAACAAATTTGTTATAAATTATTCGTATCAATATTATTCATCTTTATTTCTGTAATAATTATAATGACTTAGCAATCGCACAGCACCATTATCATAAAAAAATAATCTACCATCTCGGTTGTGCTAAGTAAATCTAAACAGTATCCTTAAAAATAAAGTTTTTTAATTGCAATGGAATATCATATTGTGCAATTGCCAAGTCATTATAATCATTACAGAAATATAAAGATGACTAATATTGATACAATGGATACGATAACAATTTATAACAAAATTGGTGAATAGGTGATTAAAAAGAGACTAAATAAAATAAACTGACTTGGTTTTACATGAGATCTCACAACTTTTTGCGAGATTTATGCTCCTATTTTTTCTCGGGTAATATATCATTCAAAATAATATTAAAGAACTAGCAATAATTCATAAACTTCGAATTATCGTATAAAGTTAGATAATATCAAATGGAATAATTCTAGCTTTCTAGCATCTTGTGTTTCCTACTTCCTTTATAACCTTAATATCAACTTCAAAAATATTCAATTTATGATTTTATTAAAATAACTGCTTATTCAAAATCATATTTTTGTCAATTTTACACATATTTTATTTTTTATCTCGAAAACTATAAGAGATATTTCCAAAAAAATCCTGTATGGGTATTTCGCCACTGCACTGCAAGAATAACAAAAATGTTCACATTTTCTTGCTGTGCAGTGGCGAAATACCCATACAGGATTTTTTTGGAAAGATGAATCCGCCACATAGATATAGACATTTTTTATAAGAGATATGTATAGGTTAGTATAATAAAAAATTATGAGACATGAGGGTAATTTCCAAAAATGTAATAATATACTGTGTATACCATTTAAAATAACAAAGATGCTACCACTTTTCAAATGATCTGGCAACACTGTAACGCTAATAATCTTTTAGATAAATGGAGCAGGTGTCTTTATATAAAACTCAAAATTTTCAAAACAATTCTATCACCGGCTCCTATTACCATCACCGGAAAGTCGGTTAACGGTAGTGGTTTGACAGCTAACTTTTGATTCATAAGGATATTTCGAGATTTTGATTCCAAAAATACGTAGTAGTTCTATATCCTCGGAATATTGGAACACTCTGTCAGGTATTCAATCAGAGACAAATCAGAGATTTCATGATGTAGGTATAATTAATATTTATGTAGCCTTCAAAGTGTCAACCAAATAGCAAATCAATGTGTTTTATTGTCTAGCATCCATACCCAAAATCCTCCTTGGCAGAATCTTATCTTCGACAAACTTGACCCTCCAACTTTAGGGGTTTAGCAGGGCATAGAGGGGTGTAAGAGGATTGTCGTTGTGGTCGACCAGACGAATTAATTGCCCAACTTTGAGGCGAAGACGCTTTTTATCGAGAGGAAGCAGAAGTGGCTGGAGCAAAGTCGTACAAATTTGGTCATTGTTATGTAAGACCATTAGGGTTATTAATCATTCCGCGATAATGGTTAATTTACGAGAATATGGTTGTGTCGAATAATTTAGAGGCTTGCTAGATCTAGAATATGGGATGATTAACATTCTTAGGTATAATAATCGAGTGTTTGTGCTCATTAGTATTACCACAGTTGTAGGACCAAGAAATATGCAACTAAGTAAAGTTTACTTAAAGTGTGAGTACGTCAGTTAAAGTTACTTCAAAATGTTTCATGTTTTCGTTTGGAATTTTGATTTTATGTATTTATATTAAGGCCCGATTTAGATTAATTTTCTCTCTTCTCTCATAGTACTGTCAGTTTGTTTTAAGTTAAGTACATAGTCAGTTAAATATATAAAAGATCAGTGAACGTTATGAAGGTAACATCGCGCGTCTTCTCCAAAAAATCAATTATTATTATTATTAATTAAACAAAGGTGCCCGGTGGCGTAGAGGTACAGGCTCTCGTCTACCAATCTCAAGGTAGTGGGTTCGAATCCTACACCCGGCACTTCATCAGCCGACTATTTTTATTAAAATATAAATGGTTTGGGTACCTGGGTCGACTCAGCCTTAAATGAGTACTTGGGATTTACAATTCTGAGGTAATTTTACGCGGTTGAAGCGTAGTGCTAGCCACATTACCTTCCTTGTATACCGAACGGCTCTAGTATAGCAAGCTGTACCTTGCTACTCCCAAGGCGTGAAACGCTATATACGGGAGCTATTATTATTATTATTTTTAATTAAACATATTGAAGGCAAGTTTTCGATTGGCCCTGCTAAAAGTGTATGCTCCTATTCAAAATTATACGTAAACATTAGGTTTAACAACGTGATGAGCATAATACTCTTGCATCCTAATCCTGTACTATGTGGAATTCCATAAAATTTTACACTTTCCTTGTAACTCCTGAGTTCTGAATGCGCCAAGACGATAACCATTCGTGCCATAAAGTTTGGTAAGACTGATATCGAAGAGCCTCCGTAGAACAGTCTCAGATACTGACTTTTGTCAAATCCCTAAGACTGTACGAGTTACATCTCATTATAACTCACGAAAGCAGGACACAATAGATCTATCAGGTCGCGGTGATTAACTCCCCTCCCATACAGTCCACAATCTATAAGGATTCTACAAAAATATTTAGTATTCAAAAATTGAAATACGCCACCATATCTTGTCCTTTGCATTCACAGACTATTTGATCAACCCTAGTTTAATGTGCAAAGGTGGCAAATAGCAATATTTTCCATCGAAACCAAAGAATTGTGGGCGAAATTTTTCATCAAGAATAAAACTTCCTCACAAAATTTATTATAATTTCCATATACTTTTATATACCAGCATGTTACTTTTTAAACGAACATTTTTTGTGTTTAAAGTATTTCTATATTATTATAGACTAAACTGAAATATATGAATAGTTTCATCCATTCTAAAAACTAAATTTAAAACTTTTGTTTTAATGTATAATTGTCACATATTTTGGATGCTTCTCCTAGACAAATATTACTCTAATTTGTCCCATTAATTCATCAAGTAGATCAAGGGGAAAATTTGAAAAAAATATAAAAATTCTAATGTCAATGGGGCTTGAATACCAAGTCAACATCCTTAATGTTGCCAATAAATTGATGTTGCCAAGAAATATTTCGCTATTCTATTTACGATAAATATCATTTAGAAACATTTCGAGAATGATTAGCAACACATTATATTATACATATGTGTATTTATTTAAAAATAAGTATGTTTTTTTGAATTTTGTTTTTCTCTCTCTCTCTCTCTCTCATCGAACTACTTAAAACTAACAATACACTGTAAGGGCAAAGTGTTAATACTTATTTACTTTACTGCCTTGTAGATTTTGACTTTGTTCTACTTAGTTTCATTATTTTTACGGTAATTTGTTAGTCATAACGTTCCTCCCAAACGAATTCGGGAAAAGTGCTATAAGTGAGCCCGTGCATACGATCAAAAATACCGTAATTCCGCAAGAACCCCACAAGTCACAAGTCTGAACGGCAAAAACCCCACTAGTCCGCTACTTGTTGTGGTTTGGTTGTTTGTCGTTCGTAATCGTCCGAACAGTTGCTAAGAGGACTTGGTTGTTTCCACGGTTTTTGCCAAAATTCCAGCAAAAAACCCACAAGTCAAACAAATTCACGCCCTTCCTAACTTAAAATTAAGAAAAAAATATAGAAAACTATAGTTTTCTAACGATGGGAACTATCGAATGAATTAGACTATCGAATGGTTACTGAATGAATGATTTCAACTATCGAATGGTTTTATTCGAATATAATCATTCATTCATTTGTATACTAAAGCATGTGACAACCTCGCCGTGCAACTAAATGGTTATCGTTGAGCCACGACTATCGAATGCTTTTGATAAATGAAATTTAGTATTCGTTTGATTTTTGTGTACGTCAGTGCATTATTAGTTAGTGCCAAATTTTTATAACTTCACCTTATAAATACTGTGCTATTTTTGCGTTTATTAAAATATTTGAAATACTAAAAATAGTAGTTTTTTTTTAATTGACGCAGGTGTCAAAATTCTTCCTGAAAATTTGTGCGTGTGATTTTCCGCAGCCCGATCAATTATTTTATTTTATATGGTATATATGGTCTATTTTTTAATGGTGGAAATTTTGAGAAGTAGCAATTTTTAAGAGAGATGAGATGAACTTAGAATTAATTTTAAAATACATATTTGTGTATTTAGATGTTTTAATAATATGAATTAGTTGAATCATATTTAAGTAATGGGGTTAAGTAAATGGTTATCGAACTCAAACTATGGGGTGTGAAAATTAAATTGAAAGTTTTACACGTACTTAAAAAAAAAGTTAACGATGTTTGTATTTTGTTTATGCTAATTCTCTTGCTACGTAGTTTTTTATGAAGAAATATTTCATTTATTTTTAAAGTAAATGCCAGTAAATAAATATTATTTTAAATAGTAATATAAAGTACCTAATATAAATAATTTTGATTTCTAATTATTTATTTATATTTTCCTTCCATTACACGCATGCTTAGAAAATTAATAAATGTTTATATTTCATGATTTTAAAGTTTGTTGTTAATATAACAAATTAGTTCTAAAGACTATATTATTTTTAAATAGGATCTAATATAAATAATTTTGACATCTAATTTATTGTTTATATTTTGCTACTACGTAAAAAAAATGTTTATATTAAATTATTTTAAATTTTGTTGTTAATAGGTATAACAAATTATTACTGTCAACAAATTATTACTATTATTTTTATTAAACCAGTCTTGCTTAAAAAACATTAAAATCATTTCTTCCTACATCCAAAATAACAAGTATATTGCAGTGTAACAACAGAATATTAATAAAAAATGCAAAATATATAGACATACTATCCCTAACTAACTAAAGCCAAACAATAATATTCTTCGCTTTTGCTAATATCGTAACTAATACCAATATATGACAATAGCGCCCTTCATAATGTATTTCTGTGTAAATACGAAATCTAATAAAAAATAATGTGTCCTTATCTTTATATGACTCCGCAATAAATCAAAGATCTTCTTTCATAGCATTGCCGCCATCGACCGCTGTCGGGTTTCTCGGAAAAAACCTACGTCGCCGGGCGACAACTAAAAATCCAGTTATCATTTTATTATAATCGATCCTGACGAATAAATGAATTTCATGTTTCAATGAATTTATAAATGAATGGTTTTTGCTGCCGAATTACTAGAATACAATATTAAGGCAGATGACGCATCTATTCGATAATTTTTATTCGAATAGTTTTCAACGAAGGTTTTTTTCCTAGCTATCGAATTATTCGAACGAATTGCAACTATCGAATGTTTCGATAGTATTCACTCGATAGTTCCCACTACTATAGTTTTCTATAATTTCAGATTATGCTAGAAAGCCTCACACAAAAAAACGATAATTTAAATATAAAATGGGAGTAAGATATACGTTTTTTTTAGTTTTTCCAAATTTTTTTTTATTTTCATTTTTTTGACTAATGGGGTTTTTGCCAGAAACCCCTCAGATATTTAAAAAAAAAAATATATATTTAGAGAAACTTGTCTTTCTTCTAGGTCCTTAGAGAACTCCTATTGTACTTGCTTCGATATTGAATAGCATGGATGCTTATATGGGTTAAAACGGAGTAGCCATAGAGTAAAGTTATATCTGAGTCACCCTCTTATTTATGGAAATATTTTTAAAATGTGTGCCAACGCAAATTTTTCAGATTTTACAATAGTTATTTGGATAAATAAATAAATTAGTTGAATAACTAATTCGGAAACAAAAAAAAAGTAGCGACTAGTGACGAATCATTTGTTTCATCACTGATTAAGAAAAGAAAAATATTTCGTAACTGTTTATACAATAAAGCATTATTCAAAATGTCAAAGAATTATGAAAAGTGTCACTTTAAATGTCAAAATTAGAAAACATATATTGTAGGAAAACTTTTGGAACTGTGCATCGCCCTGTATATATCAAGTTCAATAAAATTAAATATTAATAATAATTATTGATAATAAATTGCATATAGTACGTAGTACTATACAGGGTGGTCCATCGAAAACGTTCCGCAAGGCAAGTAACGGCCAAGCCAAAATCCAAAAAACGTCAATTTTGTTTGTGAGGGGGACAACTTTGTCCCAAAAATGATTGTAAAATCTTTAACCCTCTAAGCGAGGGTGTCATCCCTCAATTTTTTTTAAAAATGGGAAGGGGGGGTCAAGTGATACTGAAATGAAAAGAGCTTTCTCTCTTCTCTATTTCCCTTCGTTTTTGAAAATCGGTCGAGTCATTCAGAAAATATGAAGGATTGAAATTTGAGAAGTTTATTTAAAACATTTATCAGAGTAAATGAAAGGATAAAGTCATTCAACCACTGTTGTTTTTTCTTATTATTTCTAGATGTTAAGGCCGGCCGCACATTGAGACGTAGGTGACACAGGCGACGCAGTACAGGGCAGTTTACGTAGTTCAGGAAAAAATACGTGTCACGCAGTGTGAACGCACATTTGAGTCGCAGTTTGTGCTATAATTGATGTGATGGTAGAGTTTCAACTATCTTAAATAATTGTTTTCATCATGGATTTGTTCCTGGGCAGTTCCGAATCAGATTCTGATGCAGAATTTGAAGAAATAGTTTTGTTATACAGCCTAACAAAAAAGAGAAAAAATCATTTTGGACGAGCAATTATATGAAAAAGAGAAGTACTCATGGGGAATTTGCGTTAGTGTCCGAATTTTCTGACCCTATTTTTTCAAACTATTTTCGGTTAAGCAGAGAGCAATTTGATGAAGTGCATCATATTATAGAAAACAGTATTCATTCAGATGGTTGTAACGCCCATAAACCAATAGGAAGTAAAGAAAAACTAGCGATTTGTTAAGATGCATCGTTTGTATCGTACATCACTGTATGCGTTCTTACCAATTCAATTAATTGTTAATACATATTGCACATAAATCAAAACTTCCGAGATCGCGTAAAGAAACTGTCAACACGTGGCGTAGCAAACTGTGTCCGGAACACTGCGTTTGGCAGGTTTAACGCAACGCAGTTCTGTGCTACCCTACACCGCGACCCAATTCGCGCAGGTCCGTTAAATTCCATAGAATACAAAAACCTGCACTGCCCTGTACTGCGTCGCCTGTGTCACCTACGTCTCAATGTGCGGCCGGCCTTTTTTCACTTGCCGCATTTTTTCACTTGCCACCAAGGTTGAACGATCAGGTGCGGTTGTGATCGGTGTCCTCAGCCCAGTACCGACAGTTGAGCCGATTTTAACTACACTGTTCAAAAAGAAAGTACACTCATCCGAAAAACACACATTAATAGCCTATTAGTCATTCGGCCACTCGTTCACCAGAGTTTTATTTATAATTGCAAGCGACGATCAAAATCGTCTTCGTTGAGTTCTTGTACCAACTAAATTTTGTACGGTGGAACTTGTGTTTTTTAATATTCTTGGACACTTGTACGATTCACGCCGGTCTCATTGGCCAATTTTCTTATACTCAGCGCAATTATCATCCATAGCAACTTGGCCCAATACAAATACCTCCATAGCTTCATTTACTACAGATTTTTCCCTCTGCCTTTTTTGTTCATTATTATAATCTAAACTAGTTTCAAATTTTTTGCTACTAACTCGCAAACAATTTTGCCATAAAGGTGTTAGGATAGCGTTCATTGACTATGTGCGCAACCCGATACATTCATTATTTTAAAAATAAATTGACATTTAAATTTTTCTGCAAGTGAGTACACCATGATTGTTAAAAAGTTTAACGATATTGAGAAGAACTTCGACGCACAAGTCACAGAACAGTTATCTAGCAACTACCGCACCTGATCGTTCAACCTTTGTGGCAAGTGAAAAAATAAATGCGTAAACATCTAGAAATAATAAGAAAAACAGCAAATTAGTCGAAGGAATTTATCCTTATCATTTACTCTGAAAAATGTTTGAATAAACTTTTCAAATTTCAATCCTTCATATTTTCTCAATGAGTCGACCGATTTTCAAAAACGAAGCGGGAAAATATAGTGAATAGAAAGCCATTTTCATTGCGGTGCCACTTGACCCCCCTTCCTATTTGAAAAAGTCGGAGGATGACACCCCTGCTTAGAGGATTGAAGATTTTGCAATCATTTTTGGGGCAAAAGTTGTCCCCACAACAAACATTGACGTAAGCTTTTTGAATTTTCTGAAAAAAAATTACTTCTGGCCGTTATGCCTTTGGGGAACGTTTTCGATGGCCACCCTGTATGCTATTTTTATCACAAAAAGTAATAAAATTTTTTCATTACTCAAATTTTTTTAACTAGATAGGCATTATACATTTGAACATAACATTCGGTTATATATTTCAAAACATGTGGCCAACATCAAAGAAACGGGATAAAAAATAGTTTTTCTAAATGAGCGAAAGAGATAATTATGGTCGTTAATTAAATATTTCAAAATAAATGGACTATATAAAGAAAAACATAGTCGAGATCAAAGAAATATCAAGATAAGTTTAACTCCAAATGTGTATAAAGGAAATCTGCACTGGACACTTTATTAATTTCATTTATTTTTGCGGTAAATTTCAAAGTTTTCCATATTATGCCGTGTTAATTATGTAAAAAAATAATTTAAAAAGCGTGAATCAACATTTTCCCATTTCTTCTGTCCACAGGGATGTTATTAACCTAACAGTAACATCATATTAGTAAACCAATATTACTACTATGATATACTACCAAGGTACATATACTACTAACTCTTAACTTATTAAAAAATATATTTTTACTTTGGCATACCTATCAGGTACATCATAAATGCCACTTTTATTTTTTTAATATTTGTAACATTGTCACTTTTAATATTGTAACGTTTTTACTTCGTTACTGTATATGATGTCTGGCGTATCATCACCGGATTCCGTATAGCTCAGGCCTGATAATTTACTTGACGCGCCTGGCGTAATTTTTACGTTCTCTAGTCAACAACCCTGTTATCGTTTCACTGCTTCTGTGGAGGGCTGTCAAGATCGTTTCAAGGCGCCTCTGCGCTTTAACCTCACTTTTTTTTTGGCCGGTTTGCGGTTGCGAAGCTTGCGGCACGGTCGCAAACTGACTTTTAGAAATGGTACTTAAATCTTGCTGCATAATTTGAATCAGCTGCCATTTCGAAGCTACAGGTAAAATGAGTTATTATCTTTATTAGATTCGTTATTATTATTGAATATTTTTAGGGTAGAGTTTTGGATTGGCCCACCCACGATACACGTAAACACGGTATGTCCGATAGTAGGACGCATTTTAGTCAACTCCGCGCACGTACGTCATCTGCGCTGCAAGCCGATACAGATGGCCGATACGACACATAATCTTTTTAAACGCTGCGTCTGATTGCTTGTTCAAACGATATTTGCATTTAGCATCGAATTATTTTGTGTTATCTTCAAGAGACGCGTGTTTGTAAAATATTAGGGATTTACTGTGCTGTTGTTATTAATAACAAGTATCTCCAGACTTTATTTAAAAATGGTAAACTGCGCTATGACCGGATGTAAAAACTATGACAGAAAAGGATCCGATATTAAATATTTTCGGAATGAAATTCAAGACAGAGTTAACAAGCACGCTTTAATATACATTGCGGGATATGTAGCTCATAAATTTAGAGGCAAATACGACGATTTGGGAGTGGCAACTAAAAATATAGAAGTTAATAGAACATCGCATGGCTGAATTTTATTTCTCGCGGAAATCTACTGTACCCAAACGAAAATTTGTTACGTGTGACTACAGTACTTGAGTGTGAGTTTAAAGAAATGCATGGTACTTCCTTAGCAGACGACAAACATTTTGTTTACAATTTATGGAATTGATTGCAAAACTAACCACGATTTAAAAAGCAACAATACCACAAGAAGTAATTTTATGCTTAGCAAGGATACGAACTTACATTAGACTACGTGACTTGAACCGAAGAATTAGTTTTGAAAATTGTCGTAAACGATTGATAAAAAATGTCTAAATTTTTAAACTCTAAAAAATAAACTGTATCATTTTCACAATATATAATACAAAAAAAAACAATCATGTATCGTTCATACTCTATTTATGTGTTAAGTATGTCACTCTCTAAAAAAAAATAATTGAAATATTTTTTTTATAATTTCCCTGTTGTTTATTTTAAATTTTAATAGTAAAAACACCTAATACACCTAATAAAGGCAGTCGGTGTCAAAAAGTATTATGATAATATAATAATTCACTTTGTAAACATAAAAAGTTATTTTATCTGTAATCAGTAGAAAGAAAATTGATTACACCTTTTATTATAATTATATTCAATTGAATATATTGTAATTATTATTGCACATGCCAGGGGAAGCTGTTAAGTTATTTGAATCATGTTTTACTTGTCACTTAAATAATGTTCTCAATAAGTCATAACAAATTTTAGAAATCTTAAAAATTGCATATGTAAAACCAGAGTTTTGAAAGGTGTTTGCGCGTTATTTATGCGGATGCTTCATAAGCGCGACTCGTTTTGCAGCGCAGGTGACGTCACGAATTCGATGTCGAGCCAGCCTGCCTGCGCGCGGACATACCGTGTTTATGTGTATCGTGGGCCCACCTTAACTCGTATTTGTATTTTGCTGACACGTTGGTGTACATTTGCTGTTGTCCTTCAGAATGTTAAATGGAAGAAAGGACAGTTCTTTTGTTTATTATTGAGCCCTCGGAAGTATTTCGAGGTAGCTTTATTTTGTTTATTAGACTTTGTTTGGTTTTAGGGTCCAAGGTACGGACTGTGCCCAAGTTACGGACATTATCTTATGGTTGGATGTCCAAGGTACGGGCATTATCCAAGGTCCAAGTAGTGTGCCAAGATACGGGTAGTGTTCCTATGTACAGATTTCCTATGGACAGGTGTCCTATGCACGAGATAGTTTATCTTATGTATAGAGTGCCCCAGCGTGGATGTAGCTTAAGCTCCATGCTGCTTTGCTGCTGTTTTTAAGCCTAGTCGATAGTTACGGCTGTATTGGTTCATAGTGTCCTCATCCTGGCCTCTTTTGTTGTATTGGCCAACAGTAGAGCCGAGAGAAAGTGCAGAGATGCGACCCCACCTCACGCTCTTACTGTTTGAAGCAGGATTGCCTCAAGAACAATCAGCTAAGTTTAGATTTAAGTTCTGATTTTACGTTTACATTTATATTTTCAGTCTTAAAAAACAATAACATACATCTTATCGTACAGACTTTACGCTTATTGGTTAAATTTCTTATGTCTGTTTAGTATTTAAAAAATATGATTTGAAGTTTTAGGTTTCATGAACATATTCGTTATAGCTTAATTTTTTTGCTGGAATATATCTTTGTTATACTTTTCTGTATATATCTATTGGGTGATTTTAAAGATGAATAACCGAACCGATTCTAGAATCTACGGGTTGCAACATCTCAGATTTTAATGATCGCATAAAATATAACAAATTAAATAAAGTTAATGTTATCTTTCATATATTTTCTATAATCCTACACGTATTGTATTTTATTATAGTCGTTTTCATAAAACATATATTTTTAAAAAAAATATTTTAATATAACTTTCTCTGCGACATTATAAATCTTCACTATAGTTGCTGGAATTCTACAATGTTATTTACCATCAAAGAACATCATGATTAAATATAGTCATTAGTTTTAAGTAATATACAACTGTGTTTTCTTTCTCTGTACAGTGTGTCCCATTTTGGTTGAAATCATACGGTATTTCCGTTAATAGTGAAGATAGAAGGGTGCGGTTTGCACAAACCTGTCTCACTTTTTTGTCAAACGGAAGATGCCGTAAACAAAATTTTCATAGCCCTCTTCGTTTCTGAGCTAGAGTGGTTTTTCGTACTTGCAACTTGGGACACCTCCTGTATCTCTGTATTGTTAAAGTTATCGAGAAGGTGAAAAACTGTTTATTGTAGAACTTTTTACGTAGAATACAGTGGCATAGTCTGTCAGTTCATTTAAAGAATAATATTTTTAAAGATATGGGCTAAAGTTATGTTTTCCTAAATGGAACACCCTGTATATTTATAAATTATATGATCTGACTTACCATAAGCTTCTCAAAAATATATATATCACTATATTTATTTTCACTATTTACTGCAATATTTAAAAGTTTTTATTAAAATATCATATTTATTAGTAGGCCATGATTGAAAAATGATGAAAGTAAAGAATTATTAAAAGTATACTGCTATCTGTCTCTTGTTTTATTTTGGAAGTCACTAATAAATTCTTTATATATTAGGGAAACTTAACTCTCTACCGTTATTTGTAAATCTTGGAAGCTACCGCACAGGAAATTTTAGATATTCCTTTAGCTAATTTACGTGAAATTACTTTCAGCAAGATGAGGTTCCAGCTCACAACTTTGAAAATATTAGAATTTTGCTAAATTATTATTTCTCAAATTAATGAATTAATCCCAACATATGGAACCAATGAACCCATATGATGGCCCCCTGATTCCCGGATTTGTTCGTTCTCCATTTTTGATTTTGTTTTTTTTTGAAATATGAAGTATATCCTGGCAACTACAACAATGTCGAACACCTGAAAAATGCTTTAATAATGCAAGCTTTTAGATATTTGCATCCCGTTATAATAAATTTCGTTATAAGAAAAAGAAAAATATATTCACAGATTCAGTGGTAACAGTAACACAAAAGTGTAATACATCAATCCCAAATAAAATTTGAATATGTGTAGATTATTTTAGTAAATACCTACCATTTTATTTATTTTTTGTTATTTATCACGGTCTACTAATAAGAAATTGATATATCTTAAATATTGCAGTAAATACTGAAAATAAATATAGAGTGATATACATTTTTGAGAAGCTCATAGCAACAGACAGATCATATTATTTATAAATATACAGGGTGTTCCATTTGATAAAACCTAACTTTAGTTCATACTTTCAAAAATATTTTTTTCGTAGAAAACCAGTCTACGCCACTGTATTCTACGTAAAAAGTTCTACAATAAACAGTTTTCACCTTCTCGAGACCTTTAACAATAACAGAGATACAGGGGGTGTCCCAAATTGCAGAATTTCAAAAAGACCCTGTAGCTCAGAAACGAAGAAGGCTATGAAAATTTTGCTTGCAGCATCTTCCGTTTGACAAAAAAGTGGGACAGGTTTGTGCAAACCGCATCCTCCTATCTTTACTAATAACGGAGATACCGTATGATTTCAACTAAAGTGGGACACCCTGTACATGCCTGGCGCCCAATATCTATATTTTTTGTTTATTGTTATTAATTAGTTTTCTTTCCAGTGAAATAAATACCTTATTCACGACAGCTCTCCGAAGCTGCCGGTCGCAGTGGTAGTTGTTTAAAAAACGCTATAATATGGTTCAAAATGCCCTCAGAATCCTGATATTTCTTATTTTTAAAATCACAACATTTCTAAACCTATAAATATGGCTTTCATATCTAATGGCCTAAATTCTGTCACAGACGTCCAGTTCTCGTCGTCCATTTTTAAGTGACAATTTAAGGCAGAATTAATGATAAAAGTGGGTGACGAAAATTGGGCACATCCAGTAGAGCATCTTCATACTTCCATTTATGAAAAGAAATATTTAAATTATAGGAAAATGAATTTTATACTGAATATAATAATTCTGCCTATAATGATCCAATCTTCGTCAATGGTGATGATAATACGGCACGCTCCGTTGCGGCATGTTCTAAAAACCGTCACCATTTTTTTTTATTAATATAATAGAAAAAACATATTTTTTATACGAATAGAAAACATTTTACACTGGTAATTCATTATGTCTGGATCTTAGTATACTAAATTACATTACGAAAGAAAGTAAAAAAACTCTTGCTCCCTAACCTAACCTTACCTTATTAGAAATGTGTGGTTTCTCGGCAATGCCTAACTTCCAACTAAAATAGTCGTTATTCTAGGTAATTGAAGTGCGCCATTTAAAAAAAAGATGTATTGCGGCATTTCCAGATATATAAAACAACTATTTAAAATAATTTCTTAGAGAATTTTGCTCAGAGTTTCTTAGTTCTTAGTTCTTAGTTCAAAAATATCGAAATATGACGATAATTAGGACAGTGACTGTAACTGGGCTGCTTTTTGGTACTGGGAAATAAAAAATATGACAAAACATCGAGAAATATGGTCGAACTAAGGATTTCCGCGAAACAAAGTGAGACCCGTCGCCGTATAGAGCTGACAAAAAACCGAAACGTCCATAAAAATGGGAGCAGCAGCCAAAAAGGGAAATTAATCATAACCGCGACAGACGTCGTAAAAAGGCGCACATATGTCGTGATTTCGTTCTTTTGTGTTTCTTTTTGGCCGGCACAGGGACCAGGCTATTTTCGGATAGCCTCGCTCAAATAAATTATGGAAGGAAATGACGTTAGGCGCTTTAAAAACCGGATCATCTGGATGAGTAAAAATTTCCGACTTTAGATGGACACGGACGAATAAATTTCGTCGGCAGACAACTGTTGTACTTTGCATTCTGTCGTTTGTCTATTTGTAGAGTAGATTCTGTGAAAAAAAAACAGTGTGTGCACTTAAGTGTGTAACTTCTTACTTAACAGCTATCAAATTGAAGGATTTGAAGGACATGTTTGAAAAAGTGACATATGGAGTGGTCAGAATTATAATGGATCAAAACCAATTTCCTACTATTTTAAGATAGTCGTCTTTATACCTTTATAAAATATTGTTTTTTTCCATTAGAGAAGTGGATCAAGTCATTCTTCACGCATTAAGCAACAATAGCCTGTTTCTGTTTGGTTTCTGAATATTCTGTTGATTCCTTTCAGAAGTGAACTGGATTAAGTCCATAAAATTTAACGCTGTGTGCGATTTTAACACACGTGCTAAAGTTTAACGAAATGGGTGACAATGAAACAATGTCTGAACCATTTGCACCAAGTGAATCAGATTATCAGCCATCTGAAAGGTCTGATTCTATCGATTCTGAACGTATAGTTTGATTTATCATTATTTTCACTATTACTACATCAATAAGTTAGGCTGTTTTTCTCACAAATACTTAGATATCTGACATGTTGCTAATCTGAATAAAAATGCACGAGGAAGAACATTCTTATCATTTCATATAGACGTAAAGTAACACACTCTAAAGGACAACACGTGAAAGATATTCTTCTCTTTATCTCGCCTATACAGGGTTGTTCACCACATACGACACGGTGTATTGTAGCTAAATCATTAGATTTTTACAAATTGTAAGTTTTGGGTTCGTTGAAGGACTATTAGAGGTACAATTTAAAAATATTTTTACAAGATACAGAGTGTCCCAAATAAATAAAAAATATCAAAGTTGTATTTTTTTAAATGGAACACCCTATATATTATTACATTTTTAGTTTCTACGATTATAATAAAGGTAAATTTATTTAAGGTTTATTACACTTAAACCTTACCGTTTTTAAAATATTTTCAATTTTGTGAATTTGCAGTAAAAATTTTAAGGCTTCATTTCTCGAAGGGTATCAAAGTTTTTAATACTAAATATTTACTGAAGTCTATTTATTGGTCAGTTATTGTTTTGCAATAATAAAAATAATTCTACCTCTTAGGATGTCTAAAAATTTATTTTAAATTATTTCTAGCTTTAAACGGCAATAACTTGTTTAATTTAAATGGAACGCCCTGTATATTTTAGGAGAATCAGATTAATTGTCTATCAAATTTAATTGTCTATCAAATTGTATTATACCATTTTTTACCTATCCCTTCAAGTTTTCGTAGAAAATGCATTTTCTTATAAATTAAACTTCATTTATCAATATACCCATGGAATATTGACATTTTAGATTGTTTTTAAAGAGGCAGATGTACAAAATGTACAAGCTAGTAATATTATCGTTTTTAGCAAAATGATAATATTACTAGCCCATTTGTATGCAAAAAGAAAACTATTTAAATAATTTTAAAAGGGTATACCATTAATTAAATATACCAATATTATTTCCGCCCAAATACTAATTAATTACATGCTTAATAATTATGTTCGTTAATAAATTATTCTAAATAAATTTGGATTTGAATCAGAAATCAATATAATAATAAGTTATGAAAATGAATGTCTCTCAATAAGCATTTGTCAAAAAATTAAATATCATTTTTAAGGTGTTACTTTTTACCACACTGTCTAATACACATACAAAATTCAGTTTTTTAGTATTTGGAGCAATAATTATTAATCAACGCAAACAGTCAATTAATGTAGTTTGAATACTGAAATTATATTAATTGGTCCTCTTTAATAAATATTTAAACAGTTTTTTAATTTTTTAATGAAATAAACAAACTGTATCGACAATATTAGTATCTGTACTCTAATTATAACTACTACAAATTTGGTACATCTTTAAAAATAATCTAAAATGTTAGTATTCCATGGGTATATTGATAAATGAGTTCTAAATTACAAGAAAATGCATTTTCTACGGAAAGTTGAAGAGATAGTTAAAAAATGGTATAATACAATTTGATAGACAATTAAATTGCGCATCTGATTCTCATACACAATATACAGGATGTTCCATTTAAATTAAACAAGTTATTCCCGTTTAAAGCTAGTAATTATTTAAAATAAAATTTTAGACACTCTGTATAAGTTAGTATAATTTTTATTATTGCAACACAATAACTGATCAATAAATAAGCTTCAGTAAATATTTAAGATTAAAATCTTTGATACCCTTGGAGAAATGAAGCCTTAAAATTTTGACTGCAATTTCACAAAATTGAAAATATTTCAAAAACGGTAAAGTTTAAGTGTAATAAACCTTTATCAAATTTACTTTTATTTTAATCGTAGAAACTAAAAATGTAATAATATACAGGGTGTTCCATTTAAAAAAATACAACTTTGTTATTTTTTATTTATTTGGGACACTCTGTATCTTATAAAAATATTTTTAAATTGTAGCCCTAATAGTCCTTCAACGAACCCAGAACTTAGAATTTGTAAAAATCTAATCGTTTAGCTACAATACTCCGTGTCGTATGTGGTGAACAACCCTGTATACCATAATTTTTATAAAAATAGAAGAAAACAGTATTAACAGACAATGTGAAGTCAACAAAGCCCTTAATGAAGAAGAATGTACCGATGAACCAATTTGTATCTAAAATTTCAAATATTTTCAGAGATAAAATGGTTCAAAAAAGTCCAAAAAACTATAAACCAACATTCTTAAAAACGACCACAGTTGTTTTTAAAATAATATAAAGCATTGTGTCACATTTTCTTCTCCAGCTTGTTATGTTTTAATTAAGTAAAATTAAAAAATTTTAACTCTCATTTTCTCCATAATTATCTTTATTAATTAATTTAATAAATTAACCTTTATTAAATTAATCTTTATTTATTCTCCTTATTATCTCCGAAACTAAAGTTTCGAAAAAAATCATATTATACTACAAATTCATTTACTCAGTAATAGTTATAAAAAACATTTTTGGTAAACTCTGTCTCAAATAGTTTCTGAAAAAAAAATAATTTTTGTAAAAAGTCCGATTAAATTTATATCTCCGAAACTAAAGTTTCAAAAAAAGTCATGCTATATCTACAAATTCATTTACCCAGTAGTAGTTATAAAAAACATTTTTGGTAAACTCTGTCTCAAATAGTTTCTGAAAAAAAATATTTTTTTTAAAAGGTCCGATTAAATTTATACCTCGATTTATACCTCCGAAACTAAAGTTTCAAAAAAAGTCATACTATACTACAAATTCATTTACTCAGTAGTAGTAAAAAAGCATTTTTGGTAAACTCTGTCTCAAATACATTCTGAAATAACTTCCAACTTCTGAACCCCTCAGATAATGGTGTTTTAATATAAATATCTGTTTCCCTATCAGCCTGCAAATTTTGTGGAATACCACACAAAATACACACTTTTATGTAAATGCTTAATAATGTTAACGCTTTAATTTATTTAAGAAGAGAAAACATTTTGAACTTAACCAACAATTCGTATTTATAGTAGTTTACAGTATTTTTGTTAAATTATACGAATATTCTCGTTGATTATTGGTTTGAAATAAATATGATGATATCCTTCCATGATAATGCGAGTTGCTTAACACCAATAATTCTAATTCTGAGCAAACAATTGAGCTAAATACTTCACCTAGACCGTTATTCAGAAGCTGCAAACCTTTCGATGGAAATATGCATGAAAATTCCACACCTGTAAAACGTGTTTTTTTTACAAATCACCATGGCAAAGGATAAATTTTAGTGAAAATGTTTTCCTTGTGGGCACCCAACAGCGAATTATACTGGAAATTTTTTGACGTTTATAATGACAGAATATATTTTTAAGAGTCTGGTTTTTATTTGTTTACATGATAATTTTGATACATTTCAATTACAAAGCTGAGATGAAAGTTTGTAAACTGCTTTCATACGCTTGAATTCGATTTCCTAGTACTCGCGGGTGTCAACTGCTTAATCTCCTGGCGAATATTTTCTTTGCTTTCATGACCGAAGCGAAACATTTTTTTAGCCGTCCCGCTTGACAGCTTCAAAACTGAAATAGTTTTTAGGTTCGGGTGTCACTTAGTTATCATAGTGTCAAGAAAAATGGCCTATCCGCCAGAAATTAAAAATGTATTACTGGTTGCCTGCACAACCGCAACGTATCCGCCAGAAATTAAAAGACTTTTTCAGGCGCCATCTTTTAGTCAAGTCGAGAAGTAAGGGAATCAGACAATAGAATTGTCTGGTATGAAGAAGTACGCTTTCCGGAGAATTGGGGAAATTTCGAGAAGCAGTCAATAGAGTATATAAGCCGGAGCCATCGACAACTGAGACAGTTTTGAAATTTGAATATACCGCGTGGAAATTGAAAATCGGACAATTTGGTGAAGGAATAGTTAGTTTGTTGTGTGTTATAAGTTAGTAATTGTGTATAAAGTGAGAAAATAAATTCGTTAAGTATTTTATCGTGAGTTTAAATAGTGGACCCACGGAATCCGTAACAATTGGTGTCGGAAGTGCGATTCAAGAGGATTTTAAGAAGAAATTAAGTGGATTGGAAGATTTTTAGACCGAATTGGAGTAGTTTTATGGTTGGTACAAGGGAGCAAGCGAAGAAAATGGAGGAAGTAAGCAAATTATTGGGCGATTTTATGGAGAATATGAGAAGAGAGAAGGCAGAAGAACAAGAAAGACTCCGTAAAGAACGAGAAGAGGAACGAGCTCGATTGGAAAGAGAAAAAGAAGAGGAAAAACTACGACGTCAAGAAGAACAAGACCAACTACAGAAAATGCTTATGGAGAATCAAGAAATTAGACAAGAACGGTTGGAGAAAATTGTAGAAAATCTAGAAGTGCGTCGCCAGAAAGATAAACAAGAAGAACAGGACCGGCTTGAGAAAATATTAGGAAATCTAGAAATTCGTTTGGAGGAGCGACGTCAAAAAGAAAGACAAGAAGAACAGGACCGTATTCAGAAAATTTTAGAAAATCAAGAAATTAGACAAGAACGGTTGGAGAAAATTGTTGAAGATTTAGAAGTGCGTCGCCAGAAAGAAAAATTAGAAGATCAAAACCGTTTTAAAAAGAACTTTGAAGAACTGGAAAAAAGGCAAGGCATTCACCTTCAAGAAGCCGTAGAAGATCTTGAGGAACGCCTTCAGCAGAAAATGGAAAAATTAGAGATGGACCTACAGAAGACCAAGGTACAAGTAAGGACACCTGGCGTTCATGGAACTGCGAACCTCAAGGCCCCGACCTACGATGGACAAAACCACCTGGACGATGTACCACCGCCAGTTTGAAGCAGCGGCTGCTGCCAATGGATGGACTGACCAAGAGAAAGCAGCAGCACTTGTCATCGCGCTGCGAGGCCCTGCCCTGAACTGTTGCAAACTATTCCTGCAGCCCAACAGCAGGAATACAAACTTTGGTCGCTGCACTGGACAGAAGATATGGCGACCAACATCGACGTCAACTTTACCAGGCCCAGATCAAGACACGCATGCAGAGGTCCGGAGAGAGTCTGCAGGAATTTGAAGCAGACTTACGTCGGCTGGTACACCTAGCGTATCCTGAAGCACCGGAAGGATTTAGGGAGGAACTCGCTGCTCAGTGCTTTATCAGCGGACTGAGGGACAATGAATTACAGAGGGCGCTGCAAATATCGCGATTTTCTACCAGCAGCGAAGTACTCGTCAGGGCGCTGGAAATCGAAGCTGCTTTTAGCGCCATCCCTAGACCGAAGATAGGCTCGGTAACGGTTGAGGAACAGCCAAAGAGTTCTCACATACGTTTGGAGGAGATGTGTAAGAAAGTCGACAAACTATGTGAGCTACTAATAAACAAGGGAGTCAACAACACCCAGACAGAGAACCAAAGAAGATTCCAGGATATGAGGTGCTATGGATGCGGCAGGAATGGCCACATCAAACGAGATTGTCGCATCCAAATGCGATTCCATTCACCATCCAGAGAACATCGGCACATTGGAAGATCCCAGGACATAAAGTTGCTATAGATGTGGCAGGAATGGCCACATCAAACGGAATTGTCGCATCCAAATGCGATTCCATTCACCATCCAGAGAACATCGGCACATCGGAAGATCCCAGGACATAAGTTGCTATAGATGTGGCAGGAATGGCCACATCAAACGGGATTGCCGCGTCCAAATGCGATTCCGTTTACCATCGAGAGAACATAGGCACCAGGAAATCAACACTAATGAGCGAGTATTGGCTGAAGAAAACAGAGCCCCTAGGATGTTTTCCGTTAGAGTCTAGGAAAACCGCTGACAGTTTGGTGATCAACGGGAAGGTCAATGGTAGAAGAATTCGAATGACTGTGGACACAGGCGCTATGGTATCGTTGGTGCGGACTAACTCGGTACAAGGATTGAAGATGATGCCTCTTAGAAGAAGAGTGTATTTACGTACAGTTACGGGGGAAATGGCCGTTGTACGGGGAGAGGCTTTCATGGAATTGGAGTTAGGGAATTTGAAGTTTTGGCATAGCGTTTTGGTGGCTGACATTGAAGATGATTTTATCATGGGTATGGATGTGATCAGTCAACATGGTTTTTCGTTTGATCACCATAGAAACATCCTGAAAATCGGAAATGAGGAATTTTCTGTATCTAAAGAGAAGAGACCAGGAAATATGGAAGAAAGATCATCGAAAATTGTGATGATACCTGGTGATACCAAGAAGACTGTGTTCGGGAAACTAGAAAAACCGCTGGGTGCCGTGTAGGACGGGTACAAATTATCGACAACGACCTAGATCGACGACGAGCTACCTTGGACAAGAAAATGCAACATCGCGAAAGCACTATCAGAGTAAAGAATTTTAAACTGAGAACTGACGAACAATGGACGACGTTACAATTGAGGAAAGATCAAATGGAAGATCCAGACATCGGAGCAATACTACGGCTCAAGGAAGGTAACGGCGAGAGACCACCGTCGCAGGATATTGCGGACAGAGGGCTGGTTTTCAAAGCTCTCTGGGCTCAGTGGAATTCACTGGTGATTGAGAATGGATTGTTAAAGCGCACGTGGGAAAGTGCGGATGGCAGGACCGTAACAACTCAGTTACTGGTACCAAGGAAGAAAGTCACCCAGGTATTGGAAGAAATTCATGGTGGTAAAACTGGAGCCCATCTTGGGGTAAACAAGACCCTGAGCAAGCTGAGAGACCTTTTTACTGGGTGGATTATTGTGAAGATGTTAAGAAATGGTGTCAACGTTGTAAGATTTGCGCAGCTAGACAAGGACCAAGTACTCGATCTGGAGGAAAAATGGAACAAGATAACGTTGGACTGTCGTTCGAAAGAATCGTTAGGAAGGAAAGATTATTGGGAATTCATAAGGCCGTGAGAAGTAAGATTACGCTAGCCAGTGACCGGATGAAAGCTCGTTACGACCTCAGAGCTAATTCTACGGGATTTCAACAGGACGATAGGGTATGGTTGTATAACCCACAGCGCAAGAAAGGAAGGTCCCCAAAGTTAACTCCAGCATGGGAAGGTCCTTATACAGTCATCAAGAGGATAAATGATGTTGTGTACCGGATTCAACGCAGCCCTAGAAGTAAGATGAAAGTAGTTCATCTGGATCGATTGAAGAGATACCAGACAGGAAACCTTGATCGGGACGATCAAATTTGAGAAGGGGGCAATGTCAAGAAAAATGGCCTATCCGCCAGAAATTAAAAATGTATTACTGGTTGCCTGCACAACCGCAACGTATCCGCCAGAAATTAAAAGACTTTTTCAGGCGCCATCTTTTAGTCAAGTCGAGAAGTAGGGAATCAGACAATAGAATTGTCTGGTATGAAGAAGTACGCTTTCCGAGAATTGGGAAATTTCGAGAAGCAGTCAATAGAGTATATAAGCCGGAGCCATCGACAACTGAGACAGTTTTGAAATTTGAATATACCGCGTGGAAATTGAAAATCGGACAATTTGGTGAAGGAATAGTTAGTTTGTTGTGTGTTATAAGTTAGTAATTGTGTATAAAGTGAGAAAATAAATTCGTTAAGTATTTTATCGTGAGTTTAAATAGTGGACCCACGGAATCCGTAACAATAGTAACTAAATAATCAATTCGACCAAAAATCGAAAAATACATTTTAATTATTTGATTTTCAAATACAATTTGGTGTGGAATTTTCTTACCGAATACCACACGAGGTCAAATTAAATCCGGACAGTGGTATCACTTCTTCTTCGTGTGCCTTCTCCTCATTGGAGGTTGGCGACCATCAATTGGAATTCCTCCCTGTCTTGAGCCAAACGGATAATTGCACTGGCCTCTCCTATATTAAACCACTGGCGCAAATTCCGCAACCAGGAAAACCGTTTACGCCCGATGCCTCGTCGTCCTTCAATCTTTCCCTCAACGATCAGCTGTAGGAAACTATATTTGTTATTTCGCAAAATATGACCAAAATATGCTGCTTTCCGTCGTTTTATTGTAGTTAATAGTTCTGGGTCCTTACACATTCTTTCTAATACTTCGAGATATGTTACTCGTTCGGTCCAGGATATTTTCAACATTCGTCGGTATAACCACATCTCAAATGAATCCAAGCGTGACATGGGCCGTGCCTTCAACGTCCATCCCTCGACTCCGTATAACAATGTAGAGAGTACATAGCATTTGGTAGCTCAGCATCGAGTAGTCAGATTCAGGTCTCGGTTGCATAGTAGAGTTTTCATTTTGAAAAAAGTGTTTCTGGCTATTTCAATTCTATGTTTGATTTCTTCATCAGGATCCCATTTATCATTCAGCCAGCAACCCAAGCACTTAAATCTTCTTACCCTTTCTATATTTTGATCTTCCACTTGTATCCTGATATTTTCGATATTTTGTTTGCTGACAATCATAAATTTTGTTTTGTTTATAATACTGCTAACTCTGTCCACCAGGCACTGCAAATCCTTCTCATTGCCAGCTAGGAGCACCGTATCGTCAGCATATCGGATGTTATTAATAGATTTACCATTTACCTTTATTCCCACTTCTAAATCTTCCAACGCCTCCTGGAATATCGATTCAGAATATAAATTAAACAGAAGTGGCGATAATATACATCCTTGTCTGACGCCTTTAAGAATTTCTATATCCGTTGTTGACATATTTCCGATTTTTATATAAGCTGACTGATTCCAATATAAGTTTCTAATGATTCTGATGTCTTTGCCATCTAACCCAATCCGCTTTAGTAAATGTATCAGCTTGTCATGTTTCACGTTATCAATTTCAATTCTTGTCTGCTGATCGAGGCATTTTTGGACTAAAACCTGTATTGAGAACAAAGCATCTCTGGTTCCCAGCCCACTTCTAAAGCCGAATTGAGTTTCACTTATATTTTCGTCAATCCTTCTCCATAGTCTAGAGTGCAGGACACGCAGAAACACTTTTAATGTATGACACATAAGGCTTATCAGACGATACTCATTGCATCTTTTGGAGTTTGACTTTTAGGAGCGTTACAAATGTGGATTGCAGCCATAGTTTAGGTATCTCTCCGGTGTTGTAGATGCGATTAAACAATTTAAGTAGAAGATTCATATTTTCTTCGTCCAACAGTTTGAGGATTTCAACATTTGAATCATCAGGACCGACAGCTTTTCCATTTTTAGTTTCTGCCAAGGCTTTAACTAATTCCTCCTTTAGTATGTCTGGTCCGTCTAAGCAATTGACCCATTGAATTGTTGACTCTCGATAATCATTAAAACAGTCCGTTTTGTAAGCTCTCCATATATCCAGTTCTTCTTGTTTGTCTATCACCAGTTTGTTTTTATCATCAATAAGATTTGCCCGGTATTGTACGTTTATAAGTGTGTGTCACCTCTTTGATCTTTTTATGAAGGTGAAAACTGTCGTGTTTTTGTTCCAGGGTTTCAATATCAGCGCACTGTTAGTTTATCCATTTCTCTTTAGCTATTCTGATTTCACGCTTGATGATTCTGTTGATCTTATTATAATTTTCCAAGTTCTTCTTTTGTAGTCTTCTTTCCTCCATTAATTGTAATATTTTATTGATCATCCAGTCTTTCCTTGTATGTTTACTCGCCTTCCCTAGGATCTCCAACGTAGTATCTTTGGCTGTATCTCTGAGGTGGTATCACTAGTGAAAATTTACTTCCTAGCACACAACCAGAGGATATTGGTACCCAGGTACAGTATAAAGTTTATTATAATACTTTTCTTAGCGTCCAATCAAATGTTTTTTGGTGTTTGCGCGATCCTTACCACTTTTTTTCTCGTTAGCTCGTACGTCAAAGCATGGTCAAAGTAACGTCGTGTCAAGACCGTGGTGTCACGTGACGTGTACTTGAAGTATAACGTTTTATACTCAAAAAAATCAAACTTTTAAGTTAACGTAAAAAATATACGTTTATTCTATACACAAAGGGAATCGAAAATGTATACCTAATGTATTTTCCGTTGATTTAGAACTATCAAATTTGACAAGTAATACCGTCGTACTACTAACACTAAAATGATAAAAATACAAATAAAACGAGGTTTAATTAAAAGATAGATATATAAACTGCACACGTAGCGGGTATAGTTCAGTAAAAGAAGTAGAAAAGAAATTGATTATGAAGGATGACTGTAATTTTCTAAGAAACCCTTCATTTTAAAATGAATTGTGCGGATATCACTACCATTTATTTTTCAACTTTCTGTTTTGAAATCTTATAACTAATCCATTACTTTGAAATGTTTGTTTTAAAAATACAAAGAAAAAATGGCTTTTAATTTAGCAACAAACGTTCTTATGGGGCTTACAAACAATACGTTCTTATGGAGCTGATCGGGCCAATACTTGATGACATTGCCTTAGCCTATTCGCTGACAGAGAATTTTTAATCAGCCGACTATTTAATGGCATACTTGTAACCAATATATCCTTATGGAACCGCGCTCACATGCAATCAAATAGTCGGGCGATGGACTTCATAAGTATGTATTGTTTTCACTTTTGCAACTAAATAGTCGGCCGACTAAAAATTACAGGTTAGCGCGTACGCTTATTGTATCGAATTTCCCTTCACAGTACCCGTACTATTTAAAATCGTAAGGCAGGGAATTGGATCAACTTTCGTTTAGCTGAAATCCGTTATTAGAAAAAAAAAAAAATTTTGTGTTTAAAAAGCTACTGTGAACCACGGAAACACAAATTTTCCTGCGGAAATGCGTAATTTATAAACACAAAAATTTTCCTGCGGAAATAAGCTGTTTTCATTTTTTTCTAATTCAAAGAAAATTTATTAGACTTTAGGATAGCTGAAATCAGTTATATAAAAAATAAATATATTTTTGCCTTTTAGAAGCATTCACGAATTGAGGAAAATAAACATTTTCCTGCGGAAATAAACTGTATCCATTTTCTGAGGAAATTTAATAGACTTTAGAATAGCTGAAATCAGTTATATAAAAAATAAATATATTTTTTTTGAGTAATGAGCAATTGTTGTTTCAGTCAGTGTTTGACCGAGCTCGAAACAACAATGTAGAAATTAGTTTAGCAAATTTAAAAAAATCTTTTTTGTTTTGTGTTTAAAGGAAAAGTAATGTCGTTGGATATGAATTTTAATATTTTATAAAGGAAATGTCGGAGATTGCGGTTGTTGCTCTAAATAATGATACACAGGCTTTGGATACATTAGGTTTGTTCCAACACAGAAATTTGTATCCGCACAGAGAAAACACTATCGTATCTACAAAGATAATATCATTAGGCAAACATACATTACTTTCCTCATTCCTCGACTATTTGCATCATGTTATTGCTTACGGAATATATACTATCACTGAAAAGGTCGCAGTGGATCAAGCCAATAGCCACCTCGAAGAAGTTAATCTAATATATCTATAAATTTCTAAAAATAACTCAAAATTTAAGTGAGGATGCAGTCAATAATCACCACATAGGCTAATAAAACTAGTTTTTTCACTTTGCTTATCTTTGAGAGTCGTTTCACTGAGTCAATAGCAAAAAATCTCTGCACAAGGTTTTAACATTAGCATCATATGACACTGGAATACAAGGACATTTCCTTTATAAAATATTAAAATTCATATCCAACGACATTACTTTTCCTTTAAACACAAAACAAAAAAGATTTTTTTAAATTTGCTAAACTAATTTCTACATTGTAGTTTCGAGCTCAATCAAACACTGACTGAAACAACAATTGCTCGAAACAACAAAGTAGAAATTAGTTTAGTAAATTTAAAAACATCTTTTTTGTGTTGTGCTTAAAGGAAAAGTAATGTCGTTGGATATGTATTTTAATATTTTATAAAGGAAATGTCCTTGTATTCCAATGTCATATGATGCTAGTTTTTAAGGCCTTTTTGTGCAGAGGATGTTTTATTGCTAATTGACTCAATCAAACTGTCCTGATGATGGGAATAAAATTCTCGAAAGCTTGACAAATTTTAAAAGGTAGTTTTATTAGCCGATGTAGTGATTATTGACTGCATCCTCACTTAAATTTTGAGTTATTTTTAGAAATTTATAGATATATTAGATTAACTTCTTCAAGGTGGCTATTGGCTTGATCCACTGCGACCTTTTCAGTGAAAGTATATATTCCGTAAGCAATAACATGATGCAAATAGTCGAGGAATGGGGAAAGTAATGTATCTTTGCCTAATGATATTATCTTTGTAGATACGATAGTGTTTTCTCTGTGCGGATACAAATTTCTGTGCTGGAACAAACCTAATGTATCCAAAGCCTGTGTATCATTATTTAGAGCAACAACCGCAATCTCCACAATTAATTTAATAATGTATATAACCTTAACAGTTATAGGACCGAGTAACCCTCGATCCTATTTCAACACGTGATATTTAAACACCAAACAAATTAATGTTAATCGCATTAGACCAAATGAAAATGAAATTAAAATTTAATTACCTCGCAAGCAAAAGGGTTTGAAAATAATATAATGAAATATTTATGTTAGGATCAGGGCGGTCGTGCCCTTGGGCGGCAGATTAAAATGTATCTTTTAGGTTTTAGATTCGATGATTTATTGAAGCTTTGTTTTTTTTTTATTTTGGGCTGTAATCTAAAAGTTAAATAAATGTCTGAGCGGTATAAAGAAGAATAAGATAGGTATTTATTAT
>NW_022147367.1:0-41363 GCF_002938485.1 Sitophilus oryzae | reverse complement strand
TTATTGCAACACACTAACTGCTCAATAAATAAACTTCAGTAAATATTTAGTATTAAAAACTTTGATATCCTCGGAGAAATGAAGCCTTAAAATTTATACTGCTAAAATATATACTATTTCACAAAATTGAAAATATTTCAAAAACGGTAAGGTTTAAGTGTGATAAACCTTAATCAAATTTACCTTTATTTTAATTGTAGAATGTAAAAATAGAATAATATACAGGGTGCTCCATTTAAAAAAATAAAACTATAATATTTTTTATTTATTTTGGACACTCTGTATCTTGTAAAAATATTTTTAAATTGTAGCTCTAATACTCCTTCAACGAACCCAAAACTTAAAATTTGTAAAAATCTAATCGTTTAGCTGCAATACTCCGTGTCGTATGTGGTGAACAACCCTGTATAACCTCACATAATATTTAAAGTCATATTAGTATACCCACTTTATTTAATTTCATTCCTACTTGTCCAACCATGCCTACTGTACGCAAAAACCGGCAACCCCGCAGTTCTTTCTCTCTGTCAATTGTCGTTTGATTATAAGTCAACTATATCTTTAACTTTGTCTAACACGTTAAAAAATACAGCCTGTATACCATTCTGTATACCGAATGTATTTTACAAGTTCCTTATTCAGGGGTCAATTATAAGAAAGGGCTCAAACAGTTATTTATTAGAGAAAAAATCAAAATTAATTTTTAAAGAAAAAATCTTGCGATCAGAGTTATATTTGGCAGTTATAGGTTTGAGTAAGTTTTTAGTATAATCATGCATCACAAATATATTAAGTACTTATGGCGATATAAATATATATAATTTCAATATATTTAAAGTTGTTGACCTAATTTTATTGTTTTAATGTAAACTGATTAGTTAATGTGTAATTGACAAAAGTAGAAAGATATTTTTTTTTTCATACAATAGCTTTACTCCAAAAGATATAAGTAAAATAATTTTTACCAGTTTTTCTAATGAGAAAAGTGTATATGTATAATCTTTTCAGTCAGATTCTATATGGCTTGAGTGAGAAATGTCTGTAGATTATTTACTCCATCATTTGGTGTGAATATCGTTTGTCAAAACATATTCTCCCTCTTGGATATTAACAATTAATGCAAATATTTATTTTGAATTAAATTATTAAAATTAGTACATAAAAATTAAATTTCCTAAATCTATAATTATTAATATACCTATATAAATATGTACTAAACTGATTCATTTCTCCTAATTTAAACCGCCTTTATACTCAAAATTATAGTTCAATAAGCGTTTCGTCTTCTAGAATCTTAGGACGATTACTCGTCTATGTCTGGATTATGCTCTTCGGTCGTTCGAGAAAATTTACCGAATGCAGTCAAGATGCGGCGTTGTCAAACTCGCGAAATATTCGCCAATTTAAGGAATTTTTGTAAGAATCTTGTCAGTCTCTTTTACCCACAGATTTTTTCCTGCTTGTCTTAATTTTTGAAATTGTTATAAAAACATTATTCTTCCTACTTTTGTCCTATACTGCATATTTCTGTGAATGTTTTATTGAAGATTGTAGATCTTGTATATACTTTTCTAGAGTTATTTTTATAAATTACGCTATTAGTTAAAAAAACAGAATTACTATGTTTTCTGATACAAAGAATTCTCAATTTAATGATAATTTTTTTGAAGCTTAGTTTAAAAAAATATATGTTCCATTTTTTATATAAAAATTATGAAATTTTGTATAGACATTTATTATACAAATTATTCTGTTGTATTATTGTATTGTATCTCTAGATATATATTTTATCATGACACTGTTAAACCAAATTTTCTTATATATTTTAATATAAGTAATTCAAAATGAGTCACGTACTTAATGGATAGTTGGATATTATTTTTGTATATTTGTTTAATTACAATGTTATTGTTACCATTATTTTAAGTAAATTTTATGAAATAATAAAAAATATATAGTTTTTTGAATCACAGATGTTTTTTATTTTACTTTTTACTGATTTTGGTACTGCTGTCAATTTTTTCAACTGATGTCAACCTTTGTGTAAGGGGGATATATTTTCAAAAATAGATTCTTAGTACCCACGTTTTTCACTTAATAGACCTCTGTGTGTAAACTCAATACTTCTATACATCTTCTTATCTATATTACATTTTCTTATTCTATCTATCTTCTTATACAAATTTTTGTACTAATATTCAAAAATTCACTTGTACAAAATTTCACACCTAATTTCACTCTCTTAGGGGATGAATTTTAAAAATCGTTTCTGAGTAATTATTTTCATCACTTATGTCACAATATTCTGTGCAAATTTTCATACTTCTAAAAAGATTTTTCTGAACATTCACCCCTCATCTCACACCCTTAAAAGGCGAATTTATAAAAATCGCTCTTTAGTGCTCAATTACTTTACCTAAGGAACTTCTACGCAAAATTTCATACTTCTAAAACGTATTTTAACAAATTTTTTAGACAACTATCACCCTCTTAGGAGGTGAGTTTCCAAAAAAGATCGCTTCTAGGTACTCACTTTCGCCACTTAAGAAACCCCTACAAAATATCATACCCCTAGGACCTATTTGAAGATGTAGTGAAGACATGTCAGAGTTAAAGACAGAAACAGGTCCATCAATTTTAAAATCTGAAGCGGAAAAAGCTATACATCAAGCCAAAAACAACAAAGCAAGTGGACCAGATCAAATATATACTGAATGGCTAAAATTGTTAAACAATGAAAACATAAATGAATTTACTGGGTTGTTTAATCAAGTATGCGAAACTGGTCATATTCCAGCGGACTGGCTAAAATCTGTCTTCATTCCTTTGCCTAAAAAAACAAATGCTAAAAAATGTTCAGACTGTAGACTTATCAGTCTAATGAGTCATGTGCTCAAACTACTTCTACACATTCTCCAAAAAAGAATTAGCAACAAATGCGAGGAGGCTCTGAGTTCAGAGCAATTTGGTTTCAGACGATGCATGGGAACCAGGGAAGCACTATTTACGATGGAAACGCTTCTGCATAGGTGTTGGGAAGAAAGAAGACCGGTATACCTATGCTTTATTGATTTTGAAAAATCCTTCGATCGTGTCCAGTACAATAAGCTAAACAAGTCTACAGAACATCCAGCTAGATGACAAATATATTAGGCTGATTTCGCACTTGTATTGGAACCAATCAGCTACTATTACCGTGAATAACAGAGAATCTAGACCTATTAATAGTAAACAGAGCGTGAGACAGGGGTGCTCCCTCCCACCCTCTTCAACGTTTTTTTTTTTGGAAATAAAATCATCGAAAAATGCGAAAAATACATCGCAAAATTATCATCGATATTGTCATTCCAAAGCCGCGTCTTTGACGCCGTTTTTTTTTCGATCATGCGGTATGTCTATTAATAATCACATACTAGAACTACGTTGCACAAATTTGTAATTTATATGCTCAACTTGTCTTGTTTTTTGCAGTTTCTACAACATCCAATATATTTATTCAAGTGATTATCTGACTGCGCTATTTTTTGTCACCCATTTAGGTGAAATTTACAATCCCGTCGTTAAAAATTCGCAACGTTGTGAAACTCGCACTGATCTAGATCATACCGTAATTCTATTTACAATATTTAATTTTTTCGATGCCTACCTAGAAATTTCGTTTTTTGAGGAATTTATGTCGTAGCGTATTCTGTGAAGATAAAATAGCATAATTACGACATATTTGTAAATATGACAAACTTTGATAAAAAAAGATAAAATTTGTAAATTATAAAGAAGCATACGATTATTTAAAATGTATTATGTATTCAGTCATCCAATTATTTCTATTGGATGCCTGAATACTGATACTGATTGTACTGACTTGATTGTACTGATGAACCAATTCAAGTAGTAAACTTTCGATTCAGAACAGGGGTCATTATAGAAAGGCGGACTCTGACAACTCGTGTACTTGGCAAGTATTTTTTATTGACATACAGGGTTCGGCGGTTCGGCGTTCTGTATATCAATAAGAAATATTTGTCAAGTACACGAGTGGTGAGGATGCGCCAGAAGATATACAGTGACCGAGTGTCTCCAAAAAAAACATCGCCAATTGTTCCATTTGAGATTTTTACTGCAATATTTTTAGTAAAGCTCATTTAATTTTTTTTATAAATATACAGGGTAGCGCCTCTCATACGCCGCGGAGGCTCCAAGGAGAACGACAGTTTGTATTGAAATGAAATTTTGTGAGCATATGTAGATTAATTCAGGGCATTTTTTAAAAATATAGAGAGTTCTACAGGGTGTCCCCAAAAAAAGTTACCAAAGTTGTGTTTTTTGTAATGGAACACCCTATATATTAATTGATTTTCGGATTCTGGGAGAAAAATAAAAGTGAGTTTTATAAGAGAAGTATATGACTAAAATGTAAGGTTTTTGACATATTTAACATTTTCTAGAAATAAAGAACAATTTTTAAATTGCAATAAAAGCTACCTAAATTGGAATTTACCCGGTATAGTCTAATATGTAGTTAAATTAACTATTGTACTTTAAATCAAATTAAAACTTGATCCAAAAAGTTATACAGGGTGAGACAAAATTAATATTGAACATTAGTCACCTTCAAAAGCATGTTATTCTTTTATTTTAAATGGAACACCCAGTATATTATTCCAATATTCAATGGAGAATTCATGTCTCTTCAAAATACTACTAAGGTTGCCTACCCCTCAAACAAAGACTTTCCTAGATATTTTTGTTTATATGATTTGATCTGAGTAGATCTTTATTATTTGATAAAATCTAGGTGGCTCTGATATATCTGACGTTACTTCAACATAGCTGTCTAATTAGTCCAACTTTAACAACTAGTTATCATCTTGTGTCAGTTAAAACAAAAAAAAAATCTCAGAAATTTGCCGAAAATGCAAACTTATCACTTATCCTACATCAGAGAGAATTGATATGATTCTATTAGTTGGTGAATGCAGTGTGTATTCACCAATAATTAATAGAATACTTATAATGCTCCTGATTTTATCTAGTCTGAGTTTTTATGGGGATATGTTAAAGACAGTGTTTAAAAAACTCGGCCAACTATTGTCAGCGACATGAGAGAAATTATTGTAGCCGCTTTTCGAGGTAGAACTTCACATATTCCTTTTAAAATAAAAAGATCCTTTTGAAAAGACAATCATTTTATGCAGTTAGCAGGAAAGGAAGAATTTTGACCATTTGATTTCATCTAGCTAATTTTTGTGACATAATTATAGGTTTATATCTAGTTTTAATTGTGTAATAATTAAAATATGTTTTGAACGTATATTTTTTTATTACCGATGAATATTTTACTCTAAATCATTTAATTTTTGTTAGATTAACAAAAGGTATATCCACAGCCACCTAGATTATATCGCAAAATCATAACAATGAAAATATCTAGGAAAATCTTTGCCTGAGAGGTAGGCAACCTTAATAATATTTTGAAGATATATAAATTTCCCATTGAACACCGAAATAATATATATTTCGATACTGGGTGTTCTATTTAAAATAAAGGAGTAACTTGCTTTTAAAAGTGACTAATGTTCCATATTAATTTTGTCTCACCCCGTATAACTTTTCGGGTCAAATTTCAATTTGGTTTAACATACAATGGTTACTGTAATTAAATATCAGGCTATACAAAGTCAACTAAAATTTAGGTAGCTGTTATTGAAATTTAAAATTTACTCTACATTTTTTCAAAATGTGAAAAATGTGAAATTTGTCAAAATTCTTAGATTTTAGGTATATGCTTCTTTAATAAAACTCACCTTAATTGTTTTCCTAGAATCCGAAAATCAATTAATATATAGGGTGTTCCATTAGAAAAAACACAACTTTGATGTGTAACTTTTTTTGAGGACACCCTGTATAATTCTATATATTTTTATAAAATGCTTCCAGTTAACCTAGACATGCTGCCAAAATTTAATTTCGATATAAACTACCGTTCTCCACGGAGCTTCCGCGGCGTATGAGAGGCGCCACCCTGTACAGATGGTTCAAATATGTTTTTACACTGCAGTTATAAATATTATCCATTATCTAACATGTGGCGCCGGTTTATTACTTCTTCTGTAGCGCCGGGTTCATTTTTTGAAAGCCTTTCACTAATATTGAAATCTAAAAAAATAAAAAAAATGATAAGATAGTTTTTTGATTTTATTCTTGTACAGGGTCCGGCAATAGCGTGTTGCATCTGTAACTCCTAGAATCAAGAACTTGAGAGTTTTGTTTAAATGCAAGCCGCAAGTATCTACGAGGATGTATTTCAAAAAAAAATTCAACTTCTATAGGGTGGCTCAAAAAATTGCGAGTGGATCGGGATGACTTTTTTTTAAATGAAACACCCTGTATATTATTACATTTTTGGCTTCTTTTCAGATCACTTTACATAATCCTAAGATATATAAGTGAATATATATCGATAGTTGCAGAGATATTAATAAATAAATAAAAAATATATATTTTTCAACTTTCTTTAAAAAAAAATATTACAAATACGAGAACTGTCCAGAAATCAAATTTATATTAGATTTTAATATTTATTTTAGATGGTTTATACTTACTTTGGTATAAATATCCTAATCTTAAATCATACAGGGTGTTTTTTTCAAAATTCTACGCCAAACTTTCTAAAATATAAAATAATTTTCCTTTGTTTTTTGTTTAATGGAACACCCTGTATATTATTTTTTACAGTTAAAAATAAACATTTTTTGTATGCAAAGTATTTTAAAATATTTAATGAATTTGCAGATATACGAAGTATTTTTTCATATAGCTCATTCAACTGTAAAATATGAGAGAAAAATCACTGGATGGGTTTGATAAACATTTACTGTGGAAAATGCTATATAAAATATAAAACTGCGAATATTTGCGAAACCGTTAAAAATACGAAAAATGTTCATTTTTTAATTTTCCATCTTTTGAAAAAATAATATACAGGGTGTTCCATTAAAAAAAAAATATAGGTATTTTAGAAAGTTTGGCGTACAGTTTTGAACATCCTGTATAATTTACGATTAGCATGTTTATATCAAAGTAAATACAGACCATATAAAGTAAATACCTAATACAGTTTTGATTTCATGACAGTTTAATGCCTTTTTAAGAAAGGCTAAGAAATATATATACACACACCGGAAAAATTTAGGGATATCATTTTATTACAGTTAAAAATAAATGTTTTGAATAAACAACCACATATTTGTAGGCCGATTCTTTCTACTTTGATTGAAACGAAGTAGTCACACTAGTTATTTCTAAATTTGGGTTTGGTTTGCAGAATATTCGCAGAAGTCTTTGTGCATTTTTTGTCAAATGTATAAAAAGCACCTCAATTGTTCGAATTTAATCTGTACTGGCTATGTTTTTATGATAACTGGCCAGAATTCATTCAAATAATTCTGTTTAGTATTAAACGACATTATGGAGCGTAGACATCTTAACAGAGACGAAATGCTAAGGGCCATGGGTATGCTCGAAGCTGGAATGCGCCAAATCGACGTAGCTAGAGCATTAAATACAACCCAAAGTGTAATATCGCGATTAAGTGCACGCTATCGAGAAAGTGGTGATGTTGCTGAAAGGCACACAGGGCGATATCGCATTACTACCACTCAGCAAGATCATTTTTTACAATTAAATGCTCGACGCCGACCGACTCTTACAGCACCAGAGCTTAGTTTAATTCTCCAGGAAACACATAACGTAACCGTTAGTCCTGACACTGTTCGCAATAGATTAAGAGAGGTTTAAGAGAAGCAGACGCCCCTGGAGAGCTCAACCCTTAACGAGAGGAAATCGAGAGGTACGATATTTGGGGGCTCAAGATCATGTTCAGTGGTCGAATGAACAATAAGCCAATGTTCTCTTCACGGATGAGTCACGCTTTGGAATTCATCCGGATTCGAGAAGGCTTAGGGTATGGAGAGAACCGGGAAATCTTATTCGGTTGGATCATGTTCAGGAAGTGCACCCTTATCAAGGTGGAACAGTTATGGTCTGGGGAGGAGTCCAGTTAGGCCGAAAAACCGATATCGTTTTTCTTGAAAGGAATTGAAACAGGAATCACATATTGTGATTTAATTCTTGAGCCTGTCGTGTTACCATATGCCAATGATTTTGGGAGAAACTTCATTCTCATGCATGACAATGCACGGCCTCATACAGCCAGAGTGATAAGTGAGTTTATCAATGCTCATCAATTAAACATCTTACCCCGGCCGGCACAATCTTCTGACCTCAGCCCCATCGAGCACGTATGGGACGCGGTCCAAAGAAGAATTTTGAGAATGGGTATGCCTCGTGAAACTCGTAGGGATCTGGTTCGGGCCGTGAATGCAGCGTGGCAGGCTGTACCTCAAGAAGAGATCGACCTGATCAGTAGCATGGAGAGACGATATAGGGCTGTAATGAACAGTAGAGGAAGCCATACCCTTTATTAAGTAAAAATGGTTTTATCTTTTTTTTTTAATTCACAGTTTAGAATAAAAAAAAATGTGCGAATTTTTTTGAGTTCAATAAAAATCAAGGTAAATTTGAAAAATTCGGTAAATTTCGCATTTTTATTTCCAATACGTCCTGTAAACTATTTGTTTATTTTAATTTTATTGTATCAGAAATGCAAATAATAAAATTACTGACGATGGCGGGATAAAATTGTAATATCCCTAGACTTTTCCGGTGTGTGTATTTATTTATTAATATCTCTAAACTATCGAAATATATTTTTTCATATCTTAAGATTATGTAAAGTGATCTGAAAGGAAGCCAAAAATGCAATAATATACAGGGTGTTCCATTTTAAAAAAATCATCCCGATTCACTCACACTTTTGTGAGCCACCCTATAGAAGTTAAAATATTTTCCTGTAATAGATCCTAGTACATACTTTAGATCATAAATAGTATACATACATTTAGACATAAATTAGAACTTTTTAGGTTTGCACTTCAACATTCTCAAGTTTCTTATTCTAGAAGCTACAGATGCTCGACGCATGCACTATTGCCGAACCTTGTATGTACCTACAATAAATTAATAATATAATTAATAAGAAAATCGGTAATGCAAGAAAATTCACATTTAAAAAATAGGTATATACTTAAATTGACATCTGGTTGTCTTGACTTGGGGGTAATTATATTGATTTAAGTCATTTTACTACTGATATACTAATTTTACTAATATAGAGTTAAGACATAAACACCACTTAAATAACGTTAAATTGATTTAAGTCTATACAAAAATTACTTGACTTTAAATAAAATTATTTAAGTCAAAGACTTAAGAATTAAATAATTTTGATTTAAGACTTAAGATTTAAATCTTTTTAAAACACTTGTTGCAGCTCTGGCAGGGTCAAATGAGAATTAAACAGCACTACAACCTGCAACGAATTATATGGACGCAAAAAATATAGAATAAATGAATGAGGAATAGTCAAGGGAGGCATATTACCTTGTAGTAAAATAAGGCATCACCAAGAATTGAATAAAAATATTGTTTTTAATTTTAGTGAGTATTAACTATTAATAATAATCGATTTTAGTGAGATTAACTATTAATAATAATCCATTTTTGTAAATTTTGAAAAGTTGAATCATAATCCGATATTAAAAATCTCCCAACGGACAAAACCGATCATTATCTATCAGTCTATAAAATTGCATAAAATTTCACCAAAAAAAAATGCCTTTCTCATCTTCGTCATATAAGTACGTCCTTTTACGCACGTAGTCACGCTCTGCAGGAAAAAAATAAAAAACTCTTTGTTGATATCTGCATCCTTTTCTCTTCAGTCTTTACAAGCGAAGATAAACACACATCCCGTTACCGCACTTACCAATGGTATGGTAAGCATTACCGCTACGTCGAATTACGTCGGCGTGTTCTGTAAAGGTCACCTTGAAAGCGTTTATGGATCCCCGTGTCCGATGGATTTACAGGCGTCCAACGCAACGGTGTGGAATCAGCGTAAGTTATGACAAAAATAGTTTTTTTTTGCAGGATTAAGCTGTTGGTTGGTTCATTAAGCCAATAATTTTCGTTTATACAGTCTTAAAGTTTTTAGAGTCTTAAATAAGTGTAAATATTTTAAGGGCTGCTAGATCTCAATAAACGAAACATATTTTCTGTTTCGAGTTATTCAAGTTTGAAAATTCTAAAAAAATTGATTTATCCTAGCCGGTTAAAAAATACTATTTTTTTAACCGGCCAGGACAAGACACGAAACACACTAGACTATCAAATCTATTTTTTATTCTAGGTTCGTTGTTTAAAAATGAGTGTTTTTAACACAGCCATGGCACTCCAGATTGAAATTTAAAGTACGATTTTTTTTGGAGCGAAAATGTCAAAAGTTGGCATATGATTTGTCATTCTATTAAGAATGTCATTTTCTATCAAACAAAGTAAAAAAGGTACCAGGGCTCCATTTAAAAATTATAAAAGTTTTAGTCACTCACTATATGATTCGAAAAGTCTCTTTTATCTTTCATTATAATTTTTGCTTTAATAGTGGAAAAACGAAGTGTTGTAAAACATAGGCAAAACATAAACTTTTTACAAAATTTAAGATATATATATAAACGGGATTTGGTTTAAGTATTTAATACTCATTTCCAACTACAGCCTATTGCTGCCTTCCCGTTACCCTACGCCACACATCTCGATTTAGAGCGTCATCAGCTTCTAGGTTACGAGCTTCCATTGTTTCCGTAACCGTTCCGTTCCAGGATTTTCTAGATCTACCTCTCTTTCTTCTGCCCTGGGGAGCCCATTGAAAAACTTTTTGGCCACCTGTTCCCCGGCATACGCAGAACATGTCCAAACCAATTTAAGCTGGATTTTTCGATTCGATCCAGTACTGTCTCCGCCGATGCATTCATGATACGCCTGACCTCGATGTTTGTCTTTTTTTCCATCCTAGATATACCTGCACTTCTTCTAAGGTAGTCCATTTCAAAAACTTGGATTTTGCGCTTCGCGTCTGCACTCAGAGTCCACAGCTCTGAACCATAGCAAAGAACTGACTCCACCAATGTTCTTCCAAGTCTCTTTTTAGTTGTTGCAGATAAGTTTCGGTCCCACCAGAGGCTGTTAAGACATCCAATAACTTGTTTGCTCTTCTGAATTCGGGTTTGTATTTCTTCTTTGCCAAACCCTCGTTGTTGATAGTAGCACCCAGGTATTTAAATTTGTCTACTTGTTGAATCTGGACGTTATCATTAATGAAGACTTCAAAACAAGCGTTGGAATTGACAGCTAAGTATTCGGTCTTCTTTAGACTAACCTGAAGTCCCCATTTGTTGTATTCTTGATAAAGCCTCTTAGTCATGAACTCTAGATCGTATGAGTACTGCGCAATCACGACCTGATCGTCTGCAAAGCTCAGGGTAAATAGTGTGTTGTCCTCAATGGGTATTCCCATACCTTGACATTTCGTCTTCCATTCCCTAAGGACTACTTCGACGTAAGCGTTGAAGATCAGAGGGAAGATAAGCTGCATCCTTGTCGCAACCCTTTTGTGGTGTTAATTGATTAGATAGCCTGTGTCCTATCTTAACGTACGATTCATTTTCTTTATATAGCTCTTTTATTATCTTAAGCAAAGGTCTATCTACTTCTAAGATATTCAATACTTCCCATATCTTGCTGCGGGGAATAGAGTCGTACGCTTTCTCCAAATCAATAAATAAATTTATCCTCCGCCACAAAATTTAAGATATTTAAAAAAATCGTTTTGTGAGACCGATACGCCTAATGATATTTTGAATGACTACATGCCTACTAGCCTACTATATTATTAAGAACTGTAAAAATGTGGAAAACATTCATCTAAAATAAGATATAATCGCATATACAGGGTGAGTTTCCTACGACGTTCTCTATGGGTATCTCGGAAACTACTGAAGATAGAGAGTCGGTTAAATGGGGAAAGAATTGCAGTTTTGTGGGGTCATAAATATGCGCCTTTCAGATTTTTGAAAAAGTGCATGGCTTACTAGATATTTCGAAAAAAACAAATTCCGGCTATTTTAAAAATTGTCCCTAATTCCATTATAATCTATTTTAGACAAAAAGTTTTAAGATAAAAGTTGTAGATAATCACATTCTTATTGAGATTGTGTCTTCCGCTTTTTCTTAAAGCCTGCCATTTTTGACATATGATACAAACATATGTTTTTTTAAATGGAAACCATAGTTGGCCATGACTTCATAAAAAGCGCCATTTTTTAAGCTTTTTAGCGATATATGCTATAATATGTTTATTTCAAAAAATTACTGAGTTATAGCCAATTCTTATCATTTTTAAACAATTTCACTTAGTTAGCCATGGAAACAAGTTCAATCGCTGTTGCGCTCAGAAATGTGAAACGTCACATCCAAAGATATTTAAACTGTCACATCCAAATTTTGTAAATTAAAATAAACAAAAATTGTAAATATGAATTTTTCAAATGAAGAAAAGCGTGTAGATACTCGCGCATCAATAGAGTGGTTCCAAAATGACTTTCATTATGACCCCCCTCACCCCCATAATGAAAGAAATGTTAAAAATTATTTTTATCATAATTATGCAGACTCAAGGATAGGAAGAGGTGGACCAATTGCATGGGCCTCCTCCGATCACCTGGCCTATCCATTTTAGATTTTTTTATGCGGTATGATTAGCAAAATAAAATTACACTAAATCACCACAATACACCAAAACACTTTTACTTTACACTGGACGCGCGTTTCGCTAACCATGTTAGCATCGTCAGCAGATGATTATAAACTAAAGTACAATCTACAAGTTGAGCGTTTATATACTCGCCCAGTAGGTACCGAGTGGGCGTGTTGTTCATGAATTCAATATTATTTTTAACTGAGAAAGAAGGTTCATGATTAGGTAAATTCTCGAACTCCCTTGATAACCATTTTGCCAAATTATAAGTCGGAGAACCTACAGCCGAAACAATTGGGCGCATAGACTTGTCCGGTTTATGAATTTTTGGCAAAGCATACAATTTTGGTAATGAGGGATTGGATACTTGCAATTTCCTCTTTAAATAAAGATCAATAAGGGTGTTACATTCTTTTAGAGTTTTTTTTAACGTCTGCTACCATCTTAGACAAAGGATTCTTTTTCAAATTTATGTAGGGGTCATTATCGATTAAGTTGTTAACCTTATCGTAATAGTCTTTTTTATCTAATATAACAACCTTATTTCCCTTATCAGCTTTTAGGTAGAAACAATCTTTGTTACGCAAACTCTTGACAATATTGTGCTCCTTGTTAGATTTTAGTGATTTACTTGAAACGATATTTTTTGATAACTGATTTCTACAAGCCTCTCTTGTAAATGCTTTAGAAGCCTCGGGCAAGTGCTGAATAGCAGTTTCAACACCAACGACGATTTCCTCCAAAGCGCTACCAGAGTTGGGCAATGCAAACTTTAAACCTTTGTTTAATAAACTGAGCTCTTGTTTATCAAAAGTCTGCGAAGAAAGATTCTCTACTATGTTTATGTCTCTTTGGAAAACATGTTTGTTTTTAGAGCTTTTTAATTTTTTAAACTTATTATTCAAAATGGACATTTTCTTAACAAATTATGAATTGATAACCACAAACATATTTCTCTGAAAGAGACACCAACATTCATACTCTACATTAGTTAGCTTATAAGTAAGTTTTTTGTCAAGTCCATAGTTCCCACTTTCCAACGAAAGATATGAAATAGAAAGAGATTACATTAGGAATGTAGCTGAGTGTAATGGATATTCTCCTTCGCTAGTTGATAAATTAATTAGAAAACGTAGGTATAGGTTAATGATTTCTGAAAATTCGACTTTTCAAGTGGAGAAAGTATATACGTCTAAATATTTTTAAAATACCGTTTGATAGAGAGTTATCCGTGGTCTAAAAGGAATTTTTAAGAATGTCAATTATAAACTTGTGTATAGTGCTAATAATAAATTACAACAATTATTAGGTAATCCAAAGGATAAAACACCTCCACTGGAAAGGTCAGGTATTTATGAAATTTCTTGTAAAGATTGTAATCAGAAATATGTTGGGCAAACTAGAAGATCAATATTCACTAGATTTAAAGAACATTTAGCTCAGATAAGATATGGTAGACCGGATAAATCTTGCGTTGCCGAACATATTGTTGATAAAGAACATTGTATAGATCTTAATAATTTAAAATTAATTAAACAAGTCTCAAATTACAGGCAATTAGATGCATATAAAAGCATCATATAACGCATTTCGTGAATGTCGAGGTTTTCCCGAACTTCTGGATTTCCTGCCGAGTCGGAAAATTTGAAGTTTTCCGGACAATTGCACCACTGCGCGGCGACGCGACGCCTGCTTCGATTATATTGAAGTTTCCAGCGTTTCGAACGGATAGTCGGCTGTAAACATACGCGCTATATCGTACGCTTCAGGCTGGTCCTGTTCCTGAAAAACACTGAAAAATTCCCGGTTTCCTCTAGTCAAAATGCATTTTTAAACGAATATTTTGGTTGGGTATTGCAGAATAGGTCGGGTTTAAGTTATAATCGAGGTGAAATAGAAGTATTAATAAGGTAGGATGGAATTTTTAATAGATTTGTTTGACTAAGTCATTATAATCCAACACCTGATTTAAAATATTTGAACAATACATTTCACACTTTTTTTTTTAAATATAACATATGAATGTCTCATTTATTTTTTAATATTTTAAAATAAAAAATGCATTATTTTTAAGCGTTTATGCACGACCTATATAAATATTATAGAAAATATAATACATCACAATATGGTTAAATATATTAAATAAAAAAAAAATTAAAAATAATAAAAATATTTCCTTACTTATTGGTAAACTCAAAGAAGTATTCCAGATTTTGTAAATGTCATGACCTAAGTAAAATAAATTTATTTTTTAATATATTAAGAACATGAATATTTATTAAAAAATTGTGTCCATTTTTTTTACTATAAATATGCGTCACTTTTGGATGAACCATATTTTTTTCTGCATATACATGAAATTTATAGAAAAAAATCATTGCATATTATGGTACATTAAATTTACTTTGAAATAAAAAAGTAAATATAAAAAACAATGTTTGTTTATTTTTTGGATAAGCCGAAGAAATTTTCAGGCTCGCCCAAGGTCGTGACCTTTCAGGAAAGCTGGTGAAATAGAAATTGCAGGATCTTAAATTACAGGATGACCTAATATTCCAAAATATCAGGTTTTCTATTCCAATCATTTTTTCCAAAGTTTATTAAACGAAATGCTCTGCATTTTTTTCGCTCAGGAGATTTTCTAATAAAATTTGCATTCCAAAAATGTCATAATGAAGTAAAACTATTTTGAAAATAAAATCTTTTTTATGTTTAAAAATTTTCCAAAACTAAAACGAAATAGCCAATTCTTCATTCATTTTTTTTAATTGAGAATATTTTCCCCAGTGTTCTTTTCAAATCTAAGGATACTAAAATATACTCTATTATGATAGTGTATACAGCATTAGTCAAAACTAGATGAGTTGTATGTGTAAACCAGTTTACTGATATTGTAACCCGTTCAGTATATCTACATGCATAATGTAGGTACGTGCGAATTCGCATCTTTGCGAATATTGCACAATGTGGCTTAAAAATGACTGAAAGGATGGTTAAAATAATTGATATTATACAGGATGAATCTTAAATAAGTGCAAATATTTTCACGGCTGGTAGATCTTGATAAAAGAAACATATTTTCTCCTTGTCGTTTTTCAAATAATTCCAAAATAAACGAGTTATTTTACTTTAAAAATTAAAAAAAAATGTTTTTTGTTTAAATTTTGATAACCACTGGACCATTTCTGGATTTTCCTTCTTGTAAATTTAATATATTACCTATGTTATATGTATTATCAAGATATTGTTTTTTAACTAAAAAAAAAATTACAAAAAATTTCAAATTTTCAATTTTTTTTTTCGCAAAAAAACTCAATCGTATTTCTGGGGTCGAAATATACTACCCCTAAAAAATTAAAAGTTTTAGTAATTTCCGGTGAAACAGGAAGTGGCTGAAACTAACTGAATACGTCAGTCAACAGAGAAACACCCGGTATAGGTGTTCCCTTATTCTTTGCCACTAACTATATGATTAAGTGTTGAAAAACATAGGCAAAACATAAACTTTTTAAAATTTTTTTGACCTTTTCTGGATTTTCTTTCTTGTAAATTTAATATATTACCTATGTTACATGTATTATCAAGAAATTATGTTCTTTAACTAAAAACTAAAAAAAATTACAAAAAATTTCAAATTTTCAATTTATTTTTTGCAAAAAAAAACTCAATCGTATTTTTGGGGTTGAAATATACTACCCCTAAAAATAGCTGCACTTATTTAAGACTCACCCGGTATGTTACTTTGAAATTTTATAATAATAATAATAGTAATAATCTTTTGCGTACCGTTCATAAAATCAGCGCAGATATTAGAATTATAGAATATATACAGATATTATAGAATGACCTTTGGTACGAGCAAATGTCAGACTGTTTCAATCATAAGAGGAAAACTATGCGAAACACCAGAATTGAATCTAGATGAGAAAACAATTATCTCCTCAATGTCGACTGAGCCGTATAAATATCTTGGAACGCTACAAACACACAAAATAGAACATGGAATTATTAAAAACCGCCTATCGACCGCCTTCCGACTGCGACTTCCCTCCCTTCTAAAGACAGGTTTGAATTCTAAGAAACTCTTTAAAGCAATAAACACTTACGCCCTACCGGTTCTTACATATTCTTTTGGAATAGTCAAATGCACCCATACAGATTTGGAATCCCTAAATCGCCTGGTACGAACAACCTTAACCAAATTTAGAAATCACCACCCAAGAAGCGGAACAGATGACCCTCCCTCGAAATCTTGGAGGTAGAGGTTTACTGGATGTTGTTAATGTCTGTCGGTAGCAACTTTTATACCAAGAACAGCAACCTTTACGTCACGGTGTCTTCAGCTGATGTCAAATACACCCCCTTGAACCTCAGTAGTAAACAATATGATGCTTTTTCAACTCCTACATCAATCACTAATAAAATAGCTACTTGGGGAGCCAAGGAGTTACACGGACGGTACCAATTAACATCGGGTTATCTCTACCCAGAAACCGAGGGATTCATAGTGGCTATGCAAGACCAAGTTATTCGAACACGCAACTACCGGAAACTCATCCTAAAGGAGAATATATCAGACAAGTGCCGTAGATGTGATTCTGTAAGTGAAAACATAGAACACATTTTATCAGGGTGCAGTAATCTGGCGAGTACAAAGTATCTGGAAAGACACAACAGAGTCGCATCAATCATCTACTTGGAGATCCTCAAACAATTCAACATTGACCGAGAAATCCAAGAGCCCTACTACAAATATCATCCACTACCCGTAGTCGAAAATAATAGTGTTGCGAGCCGGTGTGGACTCGACCTAACCTCACAATATGGCCCGCCCTCGGATGACCTTAACATCGCACAGACACCACAATGATTCATTCGTTCGAGAAGAATCGAGACCCACTAGAATGGACTCGTACATACGAGAACATTCGAAAACCTTCTCTATGCGCCTAACGATCTTTGGACTATTCTAGATTTCTTTTACCTGTCGGTATAAAAGCCGGCGGCAGTGGCCTAGAGAGGGCAGTTATAAATATACCAGTGCAGTTGACGCGCTAAAATTCAAAATAAATTCTTAGTTATAAATCGTTTGTAAATAGTTCTATAAGTCTTTTATCGTTATTGTTTTTGTTAATTAGTGTTAAATAAATAGTGTTTAAATAAATTGTGACTTTCTATCCACACGGAACCGACGAAAAACGTAACAATAGTTTCAAAATATACTGGGATAAAACAATCTTAACAAATAAAACCGTTAGAAGTAACAGACCGGACATCACGCTTATAAATAAAATTAAAAAAAACAGTTTTACTAATTGATATTTCTATTCCGAACAACAATATACAAAGCAAGTTTACTGAAAAAAAAAGCTCCCGTATAGAGCGTTTAACGCCTTGGGAGTAGCAAGGTACAGCTTGCCATGCTAGAGCCGTTCGGTATACAAGGAAGGTAATATATTGCTTAGTAATTATTGCTTAGAATTGAAGGAAGAATCGAAATATGCATTATATACAGGGGGTTGCATTTAAAAATAATAAATTTTGATGTGCCATAACTTTATGACCGACCCCGTATATTTAAAATTACTACTAGCTCGACTTTTGTATTTAACGTTTTGCTGTACCTTATATATTTTACCTAATAATCGACAGTTCCTAGCTCCTATACATCTACAGCGACCTTGTATAATAATACCATATGATCGAAAAAAAAACCGCGTCAGGGATGGATATGAAATGAAGATCGCTGTCATTTTATATGTAAAACTTTTTTCCAAGTCAACTGAACGCCACCTTTTTTTCGATCATACGGTATCTATACCTCTGTGGTATTATATTTTATTTCTTATTAATATAATACATGATCTAACTAAATGAAGTGTATAATCGATGAATTTTATTTAATCACACTGGTCACTTCTCCAATTGATTGATGAGGATTAGCATGCGAATTAGATTATTAAAACGATCTTCATCAAAGTGACTTTCTAAACATAGACAACCGTTGGTGTTAATGATTATTACAAATATTATAACAAAGAATTGAATCTCCAGTTGCTCTTGGTGAAAACATTCAGATATTACAATATTCTAAGTAATAAGTTCGTATTTTGTTTTATAATTTTTCATAATTTTACAAATATATTTTCACATGTTTTTTTTTTAATTTTTAATGTTATCTTCAGCGAGAGAATTGACAGAAGAACACTCTCTTTGGACATATTATAGATATAACGATTATTCAAATTGTTACCTTATTTTTATATTGTTTGTACAGGGTGGGTCAACGGCATCGGCTGTAATGCAAAAAAATTCTAGCTGTGAGCATCAATTAAAACGAAAATAATATTTGCTCTGAGAGATGCAGAGTTTTATAACAATTTAAAATATATTTAACCAACATCAACACATTTAAACTATATCTAATAACAATAAAAATAAATAGCAAACCAAGACATGAGATTTTGCTTCAGGTGTTCGACATATTAACCGTCTTCTGTTATGGACACACGGGGCAGTTTTTGAACAGTTCTCGCGGAATTCATTAACTCAGTAGGGGTGCAGTTATACCCAGCAGTTATACCCTCTCATAACTGCTAAGTATTTCTAATTCTTGTCTAGATTATACGGTAGAATAAGGAACCTTTGTTCTTCCACAAATATATCCATAGGATTAGATCCATGGGCACTAAATCAGGCGGCTTCGACGGCTGGGATCTTGATTAGCTATTCAATTATTCTTGAAATTGGCTGCAAAAATTTGCTGATAACTTCAGCGTTCAGAGGCGGTGCGTCGTCTTGCTGGAAAAATATGTTTTCGAGTTCCATTAAGGGCATATCATCAATAAGGGGTCCAAAGCCTACTAGTTAAAAGTGGCGAACTTTTAGAAATTCTATATTTCGAAGGGGATTATAACAAAATATCAAGTGTGCTATATTTTTGGAAAGGTAATTTTAAATTCTTTTCAGTTAATTAAATATATAGAGGGTGTCCCAAATAAAAAATTAATTTTTCTGTTGATAACTCTTAAATTATTACTTTTAAAAAAATTATACTTAAACCATTAAATTCTACGTAAAAAGGTGCTTTGGAAATGTTTTCATAGAAATAGAAAATTTTCCATAGCAAAAAAGTTACAGCGATTGGTTAAAAATGCACATTTTTGAAAAACACCCCGTAACTCCGAAACGGTAACAGATACTGATGAGCGGTTTTCATCATCATGTTTTTGATGAAAATTGAGCTCCAGACACCGATATTAGTTTTCGTCTATCTCCTATAGAAAAGGCTGTTTCGATTTAAAAGCGTCGAATTTGACCCACCCTGTACATAGATATTTAAATGTATAAAAACCATTAAAATTATATTTTATTTATATAGTCTGTCCAAAGACAAGAATTTCATGACAACTATACAGCAATTCCATTGAAAAAACTAAAATTTAAATTTGGTAAAAAAAAATATGTTTGAATCACTCTGTGAGAGGGTGTCCTAAAATTTCCCATAGCAGAAAAGTTACAGCGATTTGTTAAAAATGCACATTTTTGAAAAACACCCCGTAACTCCGAAACGGTAACAGATATTGATGTGCGGTTTTCACCATCATGTTTTTGACAAAAATTGAGCTCCAGACACCGATATTAGTTTTCGTCTATCTCCTATAGAAAAGGCTGTTTCGATTTAAAAGCGTCGAATTTGACCCACCCTGTACATAGATATTTAAATGTATAAAAACCATTAAAATTATATTTTATTTATATAGTCTGTCCAAAGACAAGAATTTCATGACAACTATACAGCAATTCCATTGAAAAACTAAAATTTAAATTTGGTAAAAAAAAATATGTTTGAATCACTCTGTGAGAGGGTGTCCTAAAATTTCCCATAGCAGAAAAGTTACAGCGATTTGTTAAAAATGCACATTTTTGAAAAACACCCCGTAACTCCGAAACGGTAACAGATATCGATGTGCGGTTTTCACCATCATGTTTTTGTTGAAAATTGAGCTCCAGACACCGATATTAGTTTTCGTCTATCTCCTAAAGAAAAGGGTGTTTCCATTTAAAAGCGTCGAATTTGACCCACCCTGTACATTTCTAACATTTGTTCCCGAATTTTAAAAAGCTATGACACAAATTTATAGAAGTTTAGATGAGTGTCTATAAACTTGTCTCCGATCGTTTCGTGAATTTGTTAAAAGTTCTTGAAAGTGTTGTAAAACAATCCTACTTTATACAATATACAGACAATTATATCCCTAGTACAATATTTAATTGTTAAAGTCGCAATCGCAGGTTATAGTCGCAGCGATTTAAATAAAAAAAATCGCAATCCCAGTTTCAATTGCGATTGGAATCGCAGTTTTGCTCATCTCTAGTAGGTACCCATCTAGCACGTCCAAATGAAATTACGTTTCTACAAGGAAGACACATGAGAAACAACATATGTTAAAGTGAACCTAAGTGTTCATCTAGTTCTAACAAATACATATGAGATACACGCAGGTTTATATTGATAGAATTGTGTGATACAGTGTTTACTAGTTGTATACCGTATGCACTCAAGATTATAAAGAGTTTTTTGTAACGTAACAAATAATTATTAAAATGATGAAATCTGACGTCGGTATATGAGACATACAATGTATAAGTCATATGTATGTGTGATACTTCGTGTCATAGTTGTGCCTATAGTACACACCTTGTAAAAATGTGACGTATACATACATATAATATAAATATCTATATAGACACTTTGTAATAGTGTACTGTTGTGTCTACATTCTAGCATGAAATGAAGGTGTGCGCATGCGCGGATAGCCTCAGCGTAGACACACCGACCAAGTATATCTTATATGTCCTCTTTCCTTTCTCCTTTCAAGGAGTGGTATGTGTTAGCAGCCATTATTGTTCTATCATTCGGAAGCTCTATATAAATGTTCTGTTTGTGTGTAGTTTAAAAGAGATTTTAAGGTAAGTACAAGTTTTTAATTACCTTGTTACACCTTCCTAAGAGTATTATTAATATTATAGCAGCGACTTTTCCCTTACTCGATGCCCAATTTACCAAATTTTGACTCCAATGAATGAAAACTCCAAATATTCTCATATAATGATAAAGAGGTTAGCTGAGTTAGCTCTGCAATATAATTTTTTTTAATCTGGAAATAATAAAAATCTAAATGGACCAGAGAAAGAAAGATTTAAACACTTCAAAGAACTTCTTACACTGATATTCGGTAAGTTATTGATGGATTGATTGATACAGATATGTTTAATATTCAATAATCAGTTTCATATAAAATTTAAGGGTGAGATTGTTAATCTGGAAATAAAATACAACAAAGTCCAACAGAGTGCTCGATGAATGAGTATGCTAATAACCAACTGCTTGGAGGGAAAAAAAATACTAAACGAGGTCCACCAAATCGTGGCGATATACCAGTGTTTACCATTTTAGTATGTTGTTATACTAGGTACTTATATTTTTAATACATTTTGATACAAATTCTGTTCTTTTACAGTGTTTTCTTACTTCTGGTTTCTGCAGTGTAAATAATTATTATTATTGTGTTATTTGCGCTATTGCGTTCCATGATATAAAGAAATATAAGAATTTTATTTTTTAACCACTTAATCCATTTTATGGAAGAAAAATGGTACATTTAATACAAAACAAAAATGAAACAATTTTAAGGCTACTTCTCTTGAACTTACGATCGAGATACTTTCGGAAAATACAAAGTTTTGCATTCCTAATTTTCGTTCTAAGAAAATATAATTGCTATCACTGAATAAATATTTCTTAAAAAGAACGAAAAGTTAGGCATCAAAACTTGTATTATTTCCTAAATTCGTTCATAAGAAGTAGTTTTATCTAGCAGAAGATCGAAGCAAAATACATACGTATACACGCGGTAGTCACAACTGCAATGTGTAAACAGAGTTTTAACGTAATACACAAGCACTGTGTATCCTACGGCACACTGTGTATCCCTTACTTTGTGTATACGTAAATGCTATACTGTGGCTACATTGTGAGGCGGACGTTTAACCTTTGTGCATACGTGTTGAACTACAATGTGTAAACGTAGCATATTTACATCGGGGGAATTGTGTCACCCTGTGTCTGCATCTAATAATGTATACACATCGTAAATGTGATTTGATGTGCTGTATGGGTACCTACGATCAGTTTTGTCAAATCACTTATAAAGGATTCTACATGTATAATACCGTATGATTGAAAATAAACGGCGTCAGCGATGACTATGAAACGAAGATCGCTGTCATTTTATAATATGTAAATTTATATGGGAAATGTCATCGATCAACATTTCCCAGCTAACTGGACGCCGTTTTTTTTTCGATCATACGATATTAGGATAAAAAGTCACACATACTTATGCGTGATACTTTTTCGTTCGATAATTCAAATTTAATATGAGTAGAGTAAAGTAAATGGTACAAAGTGTGTCTGCATACTTTTTCTTATATTAAATATCAATTTTTGACAAGATTTTATGTCGATGTGCCGCCGTTTTTTCGATCCAAATATATGACCTGACGGAAAAAGACGATTAGGGAAGAAGTGTGTAAATATAACACGCTATGTCAAGTTCATTCCTCCCATTATACACCTAGTAAATAGTAAAATTATGTTAATTTTGGTGCTTTCGTTTTTCCATTCATATTCAATACTTAAGTGAGATCATTTTAATTTGTTATTTTAAGAATTACTTATATATTTGTAAGTAATATACATTACATATGCATATACAATGGGTTGATTATTAAAATCTTCAAATATATCACGACTAAAAGAAAACACTTAAATCTCAAATATCTGTTTTTTTAATAAAAAAATGGATTGAAATAGCACCTAGACAAATTTCTCATTCGCTCATATTTACTTCAACACAAATTTGCCTGAAACCAAAACAACTTAAAGGTCTATCTCCTCCCATATAGTAGTAAGTAAAAAATTAAAAAAACTTTAATATACAGGGTGAGTCTTAAATAAGTGCAAATATTTTTAGAGGTGGTATATTTCCACATAATTTGGTGCCCGGTGGCGTAGAGGTACCGGGTGGCCAACTAAAGGCTGATTCATGGTACACCGGGCCGTACCCGAGCCGGGCACGTTCCGTAAAGTAGACACCGAGCCACGTCCGGGCCTTCAATATATGCTACACCGAGTGGACAACGGGGATCATGTCCGTGCCGATTATATTCTAGAAAACAGTGTTGCCGCAGTGGTACATTTGTACCAAATTTAATACTTTTAATTCTATTTGGTACAGTGGTACTACATTTTCAAATCCAGGATGATTTGGTACAATAATTATTTCCCACGCGCACCGAAAATGAATAGATATTTAATAATTATTGTCGTTGATATTGCATTAAACGCGCTTACCGATACCATTCGGAGATAATCCGCATTAATTAACGACGTATTATAAACGTTGTAATGTCTATAGCGTTGCCTATATTAAATAACCCGAAGAAAAAACTTGAAAATTTACTGTTTCTAACATGCTTCTATATTTGCGTTTTTTTTAAATAAAATTTAAGTTTTCCAAGTATTGTGTGTAGTATTAGAATTACTTAGAATTCTTCAACCTATACATACTTATAATTGGGTTTTCTGAATTTCTATTTCATGTTTTTCGTCTCGATTTGTGTCTTTCTCCAGGAAGTTTTTTTATGTAGAAATTTATGAAGAAATTCACAGCGACCAAACCGGTTAAAGTATTTGCAGATGTATTTTGTTGTGCTTTAAAAAATTGTACCAAAGTGGTACATTTTTAGTTTATAATGTGGTACGCGCTAAAAGTTGGGTGCGGCAACACTGCTAGAAAACAGTCGCTATAGGCCCGTAGACGAACGAAGTATTTAGCCCGGGCGACTCATTTATGTTTGCCGCAACGGGGCCAAGTATAAATAACATTTGACAATGTTTGGCCGTGCCTTCACCGTCGCACGGCCCCGGCCCTTCACGGTGTACCATGAATCAGCCTTAAGAATGGACGCCGGCTATATCTCAGAAACTACTTATCGTATAACTTTGGGAAAAAAATTCTAATAAGTAAATCGACCAAGAGAAATCGCTGAAAATTATTTTCAAGTTCGAAAAATACCCGCTAGGGGGCGTTTCTCTAAGAGCCAATCGGAAAACAGGGTTTTTCTCAAAAATATGCAGGTGAACAGGTATTTTAAATATTACTATTGTAATCATCGAGAAATTTGTAATTTTTATGATATAGAGTATTTTGCTCTATCTCATAAAATAAAGTGATGGGGGAAGGTTAAATTTGCTTTTATTAAAATAAGGGTAACTCTGGTTTAGGTTACGCGATTTAAACAAACTAGGGCTCATTTAAAAGAGCTTTTCTTCCTTAATGATCTCCAGTATAAATTTTGTTTCTACAATTTTCTTCGTGGTAGCTAGAGGGCGCTGTTTGACATCATAACAGATATTGCGCTTTTGCGTAAAAAAATTAAATAGGAGGCTATACTTCTCTTTGCACAGTTAAATAGAGCACAAAATTTCCAAAATATCAGCGCAAACCGCAACTTTCTATCTTCTCTCTAACCGGAGATATTAAGAGAACAAATCATGTTAGGCTGCGGCTTAGCATTATATGGTCTTAAAATTATAGTGGTAGGCTAGGAAACAAAAAGAGGTAAATTGGTTACGTCAAAATATCAAAACATATATTTTAATATCATTCTAATTTAATTATTATTTATCCATGTTCGTTCTTGATTCGACCCCATAAATTAGAACCCAGGCGATTCCAGCGATTTCTCTTGGTCGATTTACTTATTAGAATTTTTTTCCCAAAGTTATACGATAAGTAGTTTCTGAGAAACAGCCGGCGTCCATTCTTAGTTGGCCACCCGGTACAGTTCTCGTCTACCAATATAAAGGTTGTGGGTTCAGATCCTGCAACTGGCAGTTCATAAGCCGATAATTAATCAAATAAAAATAGTTTGGGTACCTAGAAGAGTAGTGCTAGCTACATTACCTACATTATACCGATCGGCTCTAACATAGGAGCTATTATTATTATATTTCAACACCAGAAACACGTCTATGAGCTTTTTCGTGAATTTTTTTTTTAATTTTTACTTTTTGGGGTTAAATTTTAAGGTAAAAACATAATATCTTGATATTATGGCAACATAGATTAAATTTACAAGAAAGAAAATATAGAAAAAAATCAGTGGTTCTCAAAATTTAAACAAAAATATATTTTTTTTAATTTTCTAAGTAAAATAATTCGGTTATTTTGGAGTTATTTGAAAACCTTTTTACTAACCATGGCTTCAGTAATCATCAGCAGATGAGAAAAGTTTTTAATCACCCGTTGATGACGCTAAAGGTTGGTTCTCACTATACCTTCCTTATCAGCTCCCTTTAGTTTCCCTTCCGTTTACATAAAATATTATATCATGTAAATGAATAGGACAATGCACACTACCCGTTCCGTTTCCCTTCCGTTCCATATCCGTTCCTTCCATACATTTTTTTTGGCAGACGGACTGAAGCGTATCGGAAACAGCGTTGTCAAGTTCTTACATTTGTACCACCACTGGCACTGTGAACATTTTGCTAATATTTATTTATTATTTCACCCCTTAATTAAATCTATTACCTTTTTCAAAATATAACATTCTTTTAATGTTCAAAATTTCAATATACAAATTTTTAAAATAAAACTTTCGTAATGATATAAATTGTACAGGGTGGGTCAAATTCGACGCTTTTAAATGGAAACACCCTTTTCTATAGGAGATAGCCAAAAACTAATATCGGTGTCTGGAGCTCAATTTTTGTCAAAAACATGATGGTGAAAACCGCATATCGATATCTGTTACCGTTTCGGAGTTACGGGATGTTTTTCAAAAATATGCATTTTTAACAAATCACTGTAACTTTTTGCTATGGAAAATTTTGTATTTTTATGAAAACATTTCCAAAGCACCTTTTTACGTAGAATTTAATGGTTTAAGTATAATTTTTTTAAAATTAATAATTTAAGAATTATCAAACAGAAAATTTGATTTTTTATATGGGACACCCTGTATATTTTTAATTTATTGAAAAGGATTTAAAATTACCTTTCCAAAAATATAACACACTTGATATTTTGCTCGATTCCTCTTCGAGATATAGAGTATATAAAAATTCGCCCGCTTTAAATAAGTAGGCTTTGAACGGCACCGGCTGTAATGCAAAAAAATTCTAGCTGTGAGTATCAATTAAAACGAATATAATTAATAAAAATAAAAATTATTTGCTATGAAAGATGCAGAATTTTATAACAATTTAGCCAACATCAACACATTTAAACTATATCTAATAACAATAAATATAAATAGCAAACCAAGACATGAGATTTTGCTACAGGTGTTCGACATATCAACCTTATATCTGTTATGGACAGACGGGGCAGTTTTTGAACATTTCTCGCGGAATTCATTGACTCAGGGGGTGAAAGATACCCTTTCATAACTGCTAAGTATTCTTAATTCTTGTCTAGATTATACGGAAGAATAAGGAACATTTATTCGCAAATATATCCATAGGATTAGATTCATGGGCTCTCTTCAGTGAGGCGGCCTCGACGGCCAACGGCTGGGATCTTGGTTAGCTATCCAATTATTCTTGAAATTGGCTGCAAAAATTTGCTAATAACTTCAGCGTTCAGAGGCGGTGCATCGTCTTGCTGGAAAAATATGTTTTCGAGTTCCATTAAGGGATATCATCAATAAGGGGTCCAAAGCCTACTAATTAAAAGTGGCGAACTTCTAAAAATTCTGTATTTCGAAGGGGATAATAACAAAATATCAAGTGTGCTATATTTTTGGAAAGGTAATTTTAAATTCTTTTCAGTTAATTAAATATATAGAGGGTGTCCCAAATAAAAAATCAATTTTTCTGTTGATAACTCTTAAATTATTAATGTTAAAAAAATTATACTTAAACCATTAAATTCTACGTAAAAAGATGCTTTGGAAATGTTTTCATAGAAATACAAAATTTTCCATAACAAAAAAATTACAGCGATTTGTTAAAAATGCACATTTTTGAAAAACACCCCGTAACTCCGAAACGGTAACAGATATTGATATGCGGTTTTCACCATCATATTTCTGATGAAAATTGAGCTCCAGACACCGATATTAGTTTTCGTCTATCTCCTATAGAAAAGGGTGTTTCCATTTAAAAGCGTCGAATTTGACCCACCCTGTACAATAAAAAGTATGGAACTGATACGGAACGGAAACTTACGTATAGCGTCAATACAATAAAAAATACGGAACGGATAGGGAATGGATATGGAATGGAAACGGAAGGTATAGTGAGAATCAACCTTTATATGGTTAGCAAAACGCGCGTCCAATGTGAAAAGTAATGTGTTTTAGTGTATTGAGTGGTGAACTAGTTTCTATTTTACTGTTGTAAAATAGACACCAAAAGTTCCATCCCCAATTGTATTTTTCCAGGTTTTAAACTTGGTGTATCTCTTCAATATTTAATCTAATAATAACGAACATTTCCTAATGGTTTTAATATTTGCTAAAAGTTATATATCTTATATACTCTTTTGTTTCCAGAAACCGAAATAAATCATGAGGGAAGTGGAAGCTAGAGGTGGATTTGGTAAGTAAAATATCTGAATTGTTTTTAGTAATATATCAAGAACATAACATTAACAAAAACTAATTTAATCATTGTGTTTTGAATTTCACCTATAAAATTGTTAGTAAGTTTTACAAATTTGAAGGGCTACTACTGGGACTGGGGCTGCTAGGGGTCAGTTTTATTACGTTGGGTTAATCTTGAACTAGTTGTTAATCTTGAGATTTCCTATCAAAGTCAGTTTTATGGATTGTGTTGAACACTAAAAAACAGTTTAAAATTTAAACTTGTGTATAGGCAATGTCTGGTTAAGAAACTACAATCTGAAGATTTGCGTTTACGGAGAAATAATTGTATTAGTTTATCCTATTTTTTTCGTTATCTCAGTCTATTTGTTTATTTCACTCAAATTATGAAATGACATGAAGGGTTGGCTCTCTATTTGAAGTATCTATTTAATAAATTATCATAATATATCTTTAGTTATCATCAATAGTCAACTACGTATTAATTTTTAAGCTGTTCTATGTACAGACTTTTTGACATCTATTCCTTTATTATACAGGGTGTCTCAAAAATAAGTGCAGATATTTTAACTGGTAGCTGTGCTGGTAGTATATTTCGACCCCAGAAACACGCCTATGAGTTTTTTTCGCGAAAAAAAAAATCGAAAATTTGGAATTTAAAAAAAATGGATTTTTTTTAGTTTTTAGTTAAAAACATCATTTCTTAATAATATGCAGCATAGGTAGTAGATTAAATTTACAAGAAAGAAAACCCAGAAAAGATAGAGTGGCTCTCAAAATTTAAGTGAAAAATTGTTAGAAAGAAAAAAGAATTGTTAAATAGAAAGCAAACATTTTTTTTTGGAAATTTTCAAAGTAAAATAACTCGGTTATCTTGGACTTATTTGCAAAATGGAAAAGAGAAAATATGTTTCCTTTATCGAGATCTTCTTCTTCTTTTTTCTGCCTCATCAGATGGTTCTATTAACTGCAGCGACCTGGAGTGCTTGGAAGTCCTGTATACCTGTCCAATGACGAATATTTCTCAGTCAGGATAGCTTCCTTCGGCCTATTCCCCTTTTGCCCCCCTCTATTTTACCTGGAGAATCAGACGCTGTAAGTGATAGCGTTCTCTACGTAGTATGTGTCTCAAATAAGCTATTTTCCTCTTCTTGATGATTTCGAAGAGTTCACGTTTTTCTAGACCAGCTCTTCTGAGAATGTCTTCATTCCTCACACGATCGACCCGGGGCACTCTTAGCATTCGTCGTAGGGTCCACATTTCGAAGGCTTCAATTCGGTTTATTGTTGCTACCTTCAGTGTCCATGCTTCCACAACATAAAACAAAACGGACCAGATATAGCACTTTACCATTCTGTATCTAAGGCCGAAGTTCAAGTTCCTATCTGTGAGATATCTTCGCAGTCACAGAAAAGTAGATCTTGCTTGTTCGATCCTGCATTTATCGAGATCTACCACCCCTTAAAATATTTGCACTTATTTCTGGGACAGCCTGTATGTATTTACATTGATTATATTACTCATACTAATTACCAGTTAAGGGTCAATAATTTAGAACATGCTCTTAACCATCCAGGGAAAAATAAAACTATTATTCATAGGTTTTCTCCCCCCAAGTTGCACCAAGCAAAATTTACAGAATTATTTTAAGTCTGCAAACTTTGCCCCGAATCATCAACTTTTAAAAATACAAAACTAATATTCTATGTTAAAAGTTAGTTATTACTTTTGTTAGAAGTGCATATTTAACCTTGTTTTGGAAATTTTATTGTGAATTCATAACAGAAAACAATTATGAATTTGGCAAACAAATTTCTTAATAATAATTTGGCAATAATTCTTTCTAAAATTGAACGAGTAAATTATCCGCAAATTATTCAATGGAAGTCAAAGATATAAAATGTATTGTTAGTTTTGTTGATCTATATCAAAATTTGCGGTAGAAAACCAGAGTTGATCTAAATTAGGATTTTTATTTCTCGAATCGTCGCTATTTTTAAATAAATTAACCAGATTTTATAGTCGGTGGTTTAATTATAGAATTCGTATTCGCGATGTGTTCTACTTTCTTTTTGCGACAAAAACCAAACAACATAAATATAGGTATGCGGGTACGCGTTAAATTGTTTTTAAAAACATGTGACATTTTGTTATGAAATATACAGAATACTTATTTTGTTAACTAACGATTTTCTTGGCCATCTTACGAAAATACCGTATGATCGAATAAAAAACGGCGTCAAAGACGGCTGGGGAAAGACAATCGATAATAATTATGGCGGGGCAATCTTTAGACGTTTTTTTTTCAATTGACATAAAACTTCTCAATAATTAACACTAATTATACAATGATTAAGAAATGACAGAACGTTTCCAAACACACAAATCTATTTCCAAAAAAATATTTTTTCTCGAATTTTAAACTACACCATTTAAAAATTATTTTTAGTCAGTATAAAAATTAATTACAACCTTTGGCAGTAAGCGCCATTGAAAAATAGCGAAGAGTACAGGCTAAGTAAATGACGTCTAGGGCTTGACCTCGCCAAAATTATCTTTCCCTAACCGTCTTTGACGCCGTTTTTTATCATATGGTGTATTTTTTTACATAAAACACTAAAATTTCAGTTTTTTACCATAAGCAATTCTCCACAAATGTCTACTTTTGTGGAGACCTTTTTGTGTTGGACAACCTCATTTATCGCGAATAACCCTGTATACTTTGTAAAAATGGTTAAATACAGTAATATACTTTTAAAAGTAATAGCGGTTTAAAGATGATTTTTTTGATATAGTTTATTATATTCTAGGTAAAATATCCTCTCGATACCTTCTTGCAATACTGGGTTCCATTGGTTTGGGTATAGTCTATGGACTGAAGGTTAACTTCCATGTCGCCATAGTGAGTATGGTGAACCACACTGCAGTTGGTGGGAGTGAACATGGAGACGCTGGTGAGGTATGTATATCTATAATCGAAAAATCCCATTTTACCCATAAGAGTGTCACATATTCATGCTTTCTTGTCATAGACAAATGCAGACCATTTTTTCCCATCTTGGGCCAATGCCCATGGGTACCGACTGTTTTTGCCTCATAGGTGCTGTAGCACCCGAGCACCCACGCATTCACCGAACCTTAAACAGCCTCTACACTATACCCGAGAGAAATCTTTTACGAAATATTATTTCTGGAAATATATCGTGAAACATTTCGCAAAACATTTCTGAAAATACTTTCAGAAGTAAAGTCAAATATAAGCCCGTGTTATAAAAATGAAATAGATCGAGACGCGCCGTGATTGGTTGTTTGTTTTTTATTGTTAACGCAGATTAACAATAAAAAACAGACAACCAATCACGGCGCGTCTTTAACAATAAAAAACAAACAACCAATCACGGCGCGTCTCGGTCTATTTCAGAAAACGTGGAAACTAATTTTTATAACACCAGCCTATATTTATCGTACTATTTTGCGAAATAGCACGAATCAATCAAGGTAAAACATTGTGGTGGCTTCAGAAAAATAAGTAAACATGGTGTATGAATAAATATCATTAATTTGTAATGGAGTGTAATATAATACCACTATATTAAACTGATATGAAAAATCAAAAACAGTGCATTTAGAAAATAGTTACCGATGGTAGATGAAATTGGCTATTACACTAAGGTTACACAACAATATTTACTTTTAATCATTGTCTAGCATTATTAATTACAATATAGTAAAAAAATATATTTCCAAAACTTAAAATCGTAAAACTGCAGGGCAATACGCAGTGACTAGCTGTCTGGCGGTCCGCCTTTTATAGGTTATAATCCACGGTGTTAAACTATTTAAAAAATCGTCTAACTACTTCTTATTTTTGATTGGATTTATATCAAACCATGTTATAATTAAAATATCTACTATTTAAATATCTACTCTACATATTATAAACGCGTGTTCAAATATTAATCTTGTGGAATATATATATATCAACATAAAACGAGATGTAATTAACGAAATATCATCGTAACAACAGCTATTTTAGAAACGTCTAGATTTACTTACTTTACTGAGATTTATGAAAAAAAGTCCTTTGCCTCGGGTACAGATACCGCCACGTTTTGGAAATAGCTCAAAAAGAAACAAAATTGGACGAGGCAACGGGAAACCCCAAAAAAATCCCCCCACGCCCTCCTCGCGAGTAGTTTTCAGGCGCTTTTAAGAATCGAAAGTATTTCGAGACAAACCGAAGTGGGTCAAGACAACTGGAAATAAACCGAAATGCGACAACGTTGGGCAACGAAATGTGACCTTGACCTGCTTCGAAGAGTTTTCTGCATGGTGTAGAGGCTGTTTTAGAGTTGCCAACTTTCAAAATAGAGGACGAGAGGGTAAAAAAGCACTACAGGAGAAACATTTTTTGAAACCTCATTCAAATGTAGTCAAGAATTTATCCAAAAGTTATGTAAACGTGTTTATTGCTCCACAAATACTTCTTGCCCTTAAATATTTCTGTTTTGTAGAAATGAGTGGGAGTAGTGAAAGACACTTAGTTATCAGATTAACAATTTCGATACGTATTTCTCTACCATGCTTAATAAGCATTGTAGCGATAGACGAATATTTATTAGATTTTGAGTTTGATATGTAAAAAAGAGGACTTTTTCAATACGTCTTCTTCTTCTTAATGTGCCTATCCTCTTTGGATGTTGGCCATCACATTGATCCATATTACTTTGTTTACTGCCGTTCTGAACAAAGCTGTTGACGTCATTCCGGTCCATGTTCTTAGATTTTGCAGCCACGATATTCGTCTGCGTCCCGCTGATCTTCTGCCTTCTATTTTCTCCTGCAGTATGAGTTGGAGTAGGCCGTATTTCTCGTTCTACATGATGTGTCCGAAGTATTCCAGTTTTCTGCGTTTGACATTCACCAGAAACTCCAACTCCTTCTTGATGCGGTGTAGTACAGTCACATTTGACACGCGATGCACCCACAAAATCCTAAGCATGCGCCGATAGCACCACATCTCAAATGCCTCCACACTTGCTCCACACGCTTGCATGATGCGTCTGTAAGGGTCCACGCCACTGCTCCATACAGAAGGGTTGAGAGCACGTAGCATCTCAGGATTCTGATTCTAGTGCGGAAGTTGAGGGACAGGTTGCGTATATTTCGCATTTTGTTAAATGTCCCTCTCACGATTTCGATTCGGTGTTTTATTTCGCGAGCGTGGTCCCAGTCTTTAGTCAGGGTGCAGCCCAGGTATGCAACTGTCTCGGTCGCTGGGAGAACAATGTTGTTAGCAGTGAACTGAAAGTTGTTGATGTAGTTCTTGCTAATGATCAACGTTTGAGTCTTCTTATAGTTCATCTTCATTCCGTATCTGCTGCATATATTCGCCACACGATCGAGCCTTTGGAGACCTTCAACGGTATGTGATTGGTTGTTTGTTTTTTATTGTTAACGCAGATTAACAATAAAAAACAGACAACCAATCACGGCGCGTCTTTAACAATAAAAAACAAACCAAATCACGGCGCGTCTCGGTCTATTTCAGGAAACGTGGAAACTAATTTTTATAACACCAGCCTATATTTATCGTACTATTTTGTGAAATAGCACGAATCAATCAAGGTAAAACGTTGTGGTGGCGTTTGAGTCTTCTTATAGTTCATCTTCATTCCGTATCTGCTGCATATATTCGCCACACGATCGAGCCTTTGGAGACCTTCAGCGGTAGCGGCCAACAGGACGGTATCATCTGCATCTCTCAAATTGTTTATTATTTCTCCATTTATAATTACTACCCCTTCCTGTGTGCCATCCAGTACCTCTCTAAATAGATGTTCCAAGTACACATTGAATAGCAGAGGAGACAGTATACAGCCCTGTCGCACTCCCCTCCTTACACTAAACTCTTCTGAAGTTTCGTTCTCGATTTGAACCACGGCCTTTTGTTGACGATAAAGTTTTGCTATTATCTCTGTATCTCTATCGTCTATTCCTGATTCCTGTAAAATCGAGATGAGTTTGTCATGCTGGACTCTATCAAAGGCCTTTTCGAAGTCTATGAAGCACGCAAACACATCTACATTGACGTAGTCAGATTCAATACGTCAGAGAAAAGAAAACAGTGCGATAAAAAAGGAATGTCCTTTGGAATAGAGGACGGTTGGCAACCCTACTGCATTTTTATTGGTTTATAAACAGTTGGATTCACTTAAGCCAGTAAACCATATCAAAACATATCTAATCTAGTGTAAAAACACACCTGAAAAAAATAGTATACTAATAATTATCTCTTCTAATACTATCAGACACCGAAAGTGATGCCATGTGTGTATCATTATTTTATCGTTTTATCTCTTTGCCTGTAGACCATAACAAAAAAAGTACATAATTTTGCTGCATAAATAATTTACTATATCAGATAATGGCTATGATATATAATTGTTTTTATTAGATGCAGTATTGGGGGAGGGTTAATGATAACAATGGTATTGACTCGAGAGAATTAATGCGTGATGCGTACAATATGCAACAGTAATTTTTTTTCATATAGAGATAGATACATATCAGTAGAAAATGTAATTATTGCATACAAATATGTTTAGATAAACACATAGAGTGTAATGACATGCTACTATTTTTAATATTCTCTGTCAATGCCAGATAATTATAAAAATCTGCACTAAAGAAACATGATCCAAATATAGAAACAGTGACAACAGTGACAACCAAACTAAACCAAACCAAATACTGTTTTTTCCTACCGCCCTATAAACCTATAAACGCATTGGGGATGTGGGTATATCGACGGTTGCTGCGAATACCATGGATAGCTCATCGAACAAACATTTCCATTATAGAGGAACTAAAAACTGAGACACGTCTGATTACCAGATTAAATCAGTCAATCCTCCGATATTTTGGCCATATTGCCAGGAGTGGCACCTCAATTGAAAGACTGATGGTGGAGGGGAAGGTAGAGGGACGACGGTGGCTAGACCAAGTCAAAACCCTAGTGGGCCACAACCTCCCCGAAGCTTCACATATGGCGCAGTGTCGAACAACTTGGTCCGAGGAAGTGAGGGGAATCAACACATGATGTCACCATACTCTCACGTAGGGTGAAGGACTGAAGAGAGATATGCAAAATATAAAAGACAACCCTCTTAACTGTTGTAAGAGAAAATGTAGTCCATCTAGAAAGTATCCGGAAAAAAGAAAGCAAAATTAAAATTAAAAAAAAATTATCGATATATATTTTTAGGACTTCAGTTAAAAAAATTATAACAAATTATTAATTTTATTTACTTATACAACCTATTTAACTCTAAAGACTTAACTAAACGTCCAGGTACACCCGAAACTAGGTCCACACCATAATGTTCAGTGGCGGAAGTCCAGGCCTGCAAAACTGAGCGAATCAAATCTTGTTTATTTCGTGGAGCTGCTCGTTCCACTTCAATCTTCATTAGTCTCCATATGTTTTCAATGGGAGTAAGATCTGGTGAAGCTGTTGGCCATGGAAATGTTGCCAAATGGTATTCTTCCATCCAAGCTTGAGTATAGGCAAACGTATGGCATCTTGCATTATCCTGCTGAAAACGCCACCCCTCTGGATATAAAACATGAGCCATTTTAAGAAGAAAACTATTTAAAATATCACAATATTTTGCACTATTAACAGTTCAATCAACTATACACAGAGATGTAGCACCACGCTGAGATATTGCTCCCCAAACCATTATTTTAGTGGGAAATTTTGAAACTTGAACGGTAGGTAACATTTTCTTTTAATAGGATTTTTAGGTGGTTTCCACCAAGCTGTGAACAACTTGCGTCAGAAATAAAAATATTAAAATTATCTTCTTGAAAACGTTGACAAAAATCCATTCTTCGCTGCCTTTCTAGAAGTGTTATTGCAGAGATTTTTTTGGCCCCCTTGACATGTAACCTTGTCTTTTCAGTGACATGCAGACGGTTTCTGGATACACTTTAAATTTTCGCTGACTTCCAAATCTGTTACCCAATTTGCGAAACCCTAGGCGCGGATTCTGTCGTCCTAATGCCACTAAAGCGTTTAAATTGTTTTCGCGAATCTTACGCGGTCTTCCTGAAACTGGTCCATGCTTCATATCTGTGACATTTTTTATCTTCTTTGTTGTCTCATATACTGCACTTTTTTCGAGTTTCCAATGAGTCCATTGCACTAATTTTTTAACATTTCGAACACCTTTTCTATACAAATATTCCACCATTTTTCTTTTTTTTACTTGCGACATTATTTCTCAAATCTTAAGCCGGTTTAAAATCAACAATATTTTACAGATGGTGTTGCCATGCGATTTTGATCATAGTTTACTATCGGCACAACCTACGTGATGGATTACTATTGTCTTAGAGTGTTACAGAAAAAACATACATTCAAATTAGGAAAAACATAAAATTCCGGATACTTTCTAGACGGACTATATATCCACATCTACATACTTTAATAACGTTTTTTTTTTCAACGGAACAGAACAAAACAATAACAACTAAGTAATAGATAATAAAAAAATTCCAAGACTTCACGCATAGGTAGATTTTATTGAAGTCAATTTAACAGGACCTATCGACCTCACTTATAAACTACCGTATGATCGAAAAAAAAACGGCGTCCAGTTGGCTTGGAAATGACGATCGATGACATTTCCCATATAATTTTACATATAAAATGACAGCGATCTTCATTTCATAGCCATCGTTGACGCCGTTTTTATTCGATCATACGTTATGTCAGACACCCGATACAGTTTTCTACAGTAAAAAAATAGTAAATTAATAATATTTTAGTAATATTTTTATAATGAGATATGTTCAATAAATGTCTAAATCAAAATAATTTTCTTGTATTGTTTCTTTTAAATAGTTCATATATATGCTGCTTATATTGTAGTAAAATTAATCAACGTATATTTTTCGCAAATTCTTTTATATTGACGTCATTTGTATCGAGAATGTCGGGGGTGTATGTATATTGCAATTAAATTTGCTCATTCAGGACTGGATTTAGATATCTAATTAGATTTTATATTTATTTAATTTATCCTTTTGTTTTCTTTATTTAAAAATAATTAATTAAATACCAAATAATTTTTATAAATATAGTACTATTTTAGCACCACATTTGAATGTGTATTTCTCTCCCACTAGAAATAATTTAAGATGGAAACAGCATTACGAGTATATTAATAATAAAAAATAGTACTCTGTAAAGAAAAATGAAACATTTAATATCTCAAATTTATAAATTATTTTTATATTTTATATCTTCATCATCATCATTATCATTTTCAGCTTATTCAACCATTTCTAATTATGGTGTGGCCTCCCTCCAGGGCCGTTCCTGTCGAGCGTGCAGTGCGTGCACGCACGTAGGCGCAACATTTTGGGAGCGCAAAATGAAAGGGTCAATCAGTACTTTATAACAAAAAACTGATACGCTTTCTTGCCAATAAACAAATACTTAAATCATCATAGGATAAAGTTTGCATAGCGTCTTTTTTGCGTTGGCCGCACCGAATAAACAAGTCTAGGGCAATCTGTCGGCAACACATTGATCTCATCTATTTATTTTTCATTTTATTCATTTTATGGAAAGCACTGTTCATTAAAATGTTGTATCCTATCTTATAGGACTTGTTTCTCTCTACAACTTCAGCATGCTAACGTAACTAGCAATTCATCCGGGGGCTGGGGCTGAGTCTAAAGGGGGGCCTAGGTCGTTTGTTTTTTAAAAAATGAAGAATAATTTAAAGAACACATTTTTTGAATAAAACTTTTACATGAATTTCTCTATCAATACATTTCATAGACTTGGTTATCAAACTGCGTTCCCGTAGATTACTTAAATACCCACAAATTTTCTAAAACACAAAAATTAACACATTTGATGAACACAACAAAAAATAGTAACTAAGCAAAACTAGCAAAATAAAACACTAAATCACCACAATACACCAAAACACTTTTACTTTTACACTGGACGCGCGTTTCGCTAACCAGCTGATGATGCTAATATGGTTAGCGAAACGCGCGACGAGTGTAAAAGTAAAAGTGTTTTGGTGTATTGTGGTGATTTAGTGTTTTGTTTTGTTGTGTAACACTAAAGGTTCCAACCCCCAACTTTAACAATTAATACGTAGCCAAGAGCAATTAGCCCAATTTAAAGCAAGAGTATAATTCAAGATTTCTGGGGGGGGGTGCCCAGCAGTACCTGGGGAGATGGCACCACCGGGTAGCCCTGTAGTTACGCCAATAGTACATGGGTCTTTTGTCGTATCCACTCTATTCTTTTATGGTCATTCCCAGCATATTTCCTTCCATTGAGCGTTGTGCGACCTACAGTTTCCTTATAATGTCAATTTTAAGTGTCCAGGTTTTGCATGCATATGTCATGACTAGCAGTACACATTGGTCGAATGTTTTCTTCTTTAGATGTAGTGGCATTCTAGATTTAAATATGATTGAGTTTCAGAGAGATATGATTCTTCCATAAGTATAATCAATCAATAAGTATTACTATATTATTCTCCCTAATATCCAAATTTTTTTAATATTTTTTGTAAATTTTTACAAATATTTCTTATTAAACCCCTAAATTTGCTAACCTTGTCGACTTGAGTTTTTTGGAAAATCAATTTTATTTTTTTCTGTCGTTACTGTTTAGAAAATCAAAAAAATAATTGCACAATCTCATAGCCACTTTACTAAAGCTATCTGATAGTATTTTTAAATTTTCAAATTAGATGATAATTTGTGTCATACAGAGGCCAGTTTAATTTTTTTAAATACGGACCTGCATTTTTTATTTGAAGTTTTGAAAGAACTCGATCTCCTGAGTACAATGATAAGCCATACTTGATACTTTTTTTTTGTCTTGGGTACCTTAAAAATAACAAAACTATTTAATTATTATTTAAAATAATTTCAAGTCCGACTCTGGTTTTTAAATTATTTAATCTAATTATATTACTAGAAATATTGATCAGCGCTAATTTCCACTGAATAAGAAAAATCGAGCCAATTGAGAGATTCAAATAAATAATATCCAGGTAAGCAATTTAAAGATATTATTTTTAACTTTTTTATTGTGAATTTGAAATTTTCAGTGTACGATCTAATAATATGCATAACATTAATCGTAGTTATTATAAATAAATCAACTTCTACAAACTAGTTTATAATGCTCTACATGTTCGAAAAGGTTACCACCCTCCCTAATGCACAAATTTATTTTTCGTTCGATCTTATTTATAGCTCTTTGAACAGATCTTATACTTCTGAAGGCATTTTGTACTCTTTATTGTAAATGTTGAAATGTATTGATTTCATTTTTACAAATGACGTCAAGTAATGACAGTAATCAAATGATCCAGTAATCAAATCAAGTAATGATCCAGTAATTACCCCTGCCCCTCGGCGACAGGAACCTCGCTGGCCATTATATCGCTCTACCATTTCCAATCCTTTTTCAGGGGAAATGATTTGTTTGTTTATATTATATTATATTTATATTATTTATTTTATATTATTTTATTGCATTTGATTTTCCGTATTCATTGTTTTACCCCCCGTCATTGTTAAGTTTGTAAGCTTATTAGTATTGTAACGATAAATAGATTAAATATTTAAAAAAAAACAGAGCCGGACTTGAAATTAGTTTAAATAAATTGTGTTCAAATGTTCGAAACAAAAAAAAAATTAACTGTGGCATATCATTGTACTCAGGAGACCGAGTTCTTTCAAAACCTGAAATAACAAATGCAGGTCCGTTTTTAAAAAAATAAGTTAGCCTCTGTATCTCACAAATTATCAGCTAATTTAAAAATCTAAAAATACTAGATAGCCCTAATAAAATCTCGAATTTGTAGCACCCTGTACAGATAGACCTTAACTGTAAAAATCTACTTATTTTGATCATCCTGTATACAGAAAAATTAACACAATTCCAACGGAATTTTAATTTGAGACTAATTTAAAACCACCTATTTCGCTAAATAAATTTTGCACACACTTGATCGTGAAAAGAGATCATTTAATTGAGGTTAAGAACCCGGGTTAAGTTTGCATTTTCGTATGTTGACCTCATTCCGTTAAAAGGACGGAAAAACTTATACATCTTCTTTAAAAAACAGATCGTTTTATTTTATTGCATTTTTATTAGCTAATTTTAGATATTGAACTGAATCTGCGCCAACAATAAATTAAGACTCATTGAAATTATTATAAAAGCAACAAGATTATTATACAATCTGCGCCAATTGCGTTACATACCTCTATTTAAGGACCGAAATAGAACGATCTGTAGCAATATTACGAATACTATTTAGTTTATTTTTATAAAGAAATATAATAGATTGAATAATTCAAATATACAGGGTGGTCCGAACTGTATTCCAGAAACTTCGGCAGCATATTTTGCAGTTAAAAATAAGTAAAAAAGTTCGTAAAAATGTATGTCCGAAAATGCTTAGTTTCGGAGATACAGGGTGTAGAAGTATCTTTTTTATTTCGATTTTTTCCAAATAATTTCTGAAGTAACGTCAATATTCGAATGAAAATTGTGGTCTGGGAGTTTTTTGACATGAGAAATTTGACTTTGATGTCAATATGGCTCTTATTTGTAGGAGGCTTACATGAGCTTTAACTGTTTTGAAAAGTAATAACTTTTCGTCAGTACCTGTATAAAACTACTGAGTGGAAAAAAAAATTCCGTGATTTTTTACGTAAAAAATGTCTCTTGGTAAAAATCGATAGGAGCAACCATTCTCAAGATATTTATAATGGAAATAGTCAATGCATGTCATTATTGACAAAAAATAAACATGTTGAGTTGATAGTTATTTGACTGAAATGATAAATTCGGGAACTTTTTATTTTTTTAAATTAATCATAAATTTTTCTTCGAAAAAATGATGATAAAAC
>NW_022147366.1:27284-36003 GCF_002938485.1 Sitophilus oryzae | reverse complement strand
AATTTGTGTAGAGATCCCAATTGTACGTCGGCGATTTTAATTTTTATATTTTTTTGAAGCCAGTGGTATCGGCATTTAAAAAATAATGTACTCAAAGTTTATATATTTTTTTTCTTGACATCTTGGCCCAGGCTAACTGTGGTTGTATTGTGTTGAATTAGTGTTTTATTTTGCTGTTGTAACACTAAAGTTTCCATCCCCCAACTGCAATGTCCAAATACCAATAAAAACTAAAGATGCAGTAACAAAAATACAAACAGCATGTACCCGGATTGTCATTTGAAGAGGAAAAACTTCTTTAATATTGACATTTTAAGAAAAATCAGTTCTTCAGAAAAATTTTGCTTGTTCTAAAACGGTTAATCCCATTTATACTTTTCTAAATGTTCACGCCGTTTCAGAGAAAATTAAAAAATAATAAAAATATGGTTGAATTCTTTCCTAAGTCCTAAAAATCAGAAGGCGTTTCAATGGTAATATCATTTCCATTTCATTCTTTGATAGATTGTTATTGATAGAATTTTAATTAACGTCATATTTTTTACTATTTTGAAATGTGAAAGAAGCACACAATTTATTTAGTTCAATGCTACGGAAAGGGTGATAAAAGTTGTCGGAAAATGCGATACATTAACAACAGCAAAAATTATGACGTTAATGAAAATTAATAAGAAGCATCTATCAAAGAAGGAAATCCAAATGATATTACCATAGAAACGCTTTTTGATTTTTAGGACTTCAGGATATTCAACCATATTTTTATGATTTTTTTAATTTTCTCTAAATATTATATTAAAATATTATTATGTCATTGTATCAATGGCGTCATACATGATATACAATATTAGTGTTTTGTACAAAAGAAAAATACACTGGTATATACTTCACCATCAGAAGTAGCATATTTCCATTCTTAGAACCATACCTTACACGTAATATATTCTTTTATAGAAATATTTTTGGAAGATATTTCCTTATTCCAATTAAAAGTCATCATCATACTCCCTACGGAATTTATTTTTATCTGTGATTTCGATTAACTCCTACAAATTAAACCCTTCTTATTTCTACTGAATAGATCAGACACTGGATTAGGAATTTGCAGTTGTAAAAAATGGAGATAAATAAAGGATACTTAAATATTTAATAATAAGATTGCCAAAAAAAAAATGAAAAAAAATATATTTCAGGTCGATAGATTATTATATGCGTCTCATGCGTCTCGTGCGTCTCGAAAGTAGCTCAACCCTACAACTTTTTTATTTTTTCAGATAAAAAACGATATTTGGTATGTTAGTATACATATGACATAAATTAGGATTGGGTTTGGTCACTTCCTGTTTCACCCGAAAAGACTACAACTTTTGATTTTTAAATGGCATCCTCGATATCTTTCTACTTTATTTGATAGAAAATGGCACTCTGAATAGAATGATATCTATATCAAGTCAACTTTTGAAATTTTCGCTTAAAAAATCCTATTTTAAATTTCAATCTAGAGTGCCATGCTGTGCTAAAACACTAATATTTAATCAAGGAGCCTTGGAAAAATAGATTTCATCGTCTAATGTTTTTCATGTCTTGTCATGGTCGGTTAAAAGATGCCCAAATCGTATTTTTCGTCATATCTCAATATTTTCAAATGGAACAAGGGTGGCTCCTCAGCCTATTTGGAAAAAGCTGTTTTTGCGAATAATTTGGTACCACACACTTTATTCGAGGGTATTTCGAGTCAAATTGTCGTTATGAACCGCATATTACAATTTCAAATAAACCATCTGCGAAAATGTCAAAAGTTGACATATGATATGTCATTCTATTTGAAGTGTCATTTTCTATTGAATAAAGCAGAAATATTCCGAGGATGCTGTTTAAAAATCAAAAGTTGTAGTTATTTCCGGTGAACCAGGAAGTGACCAAAACAATTGAATACGTTACGATACGAATATACGTTAAGATTTAGTTCTAAAGCGTATATTTTTCTTGATGTCCACTCAAAGTCCATAGCTCTGAGTCATAGACTGTGGTGAACCAAAGAACTGACTCTACCAATATTTGTCCAACTCTCTTTTTAGTTGTTGCAGACAAGTTGCGGTCCCCCCAGAGGCGATTAAGACATTCAATAACTTGTTTGCTCTTCCGAATTCGGGTTTGTATTTCTTCTTTGCCCAAACCCTCGTTGTTGATAGTAGGACCCAGGTCTTTAAATTTGTCTACTTGTTGAATCTGGACGTTATCATTCTTAATACCTATTCCGTCTTCCGAAGTACCTATTCCGTCTTTTTTAGACTAACTTGAAGTCCCCATTTACGTCCCACTTCAAACTGGAGATATAAATATAAAAAGGAGATAAATAAGGGATACTTGATTTAACAACAAGCTTGTTAGAAAAATAAAAAAAATCTTTCAGGTCGATAGGAGATATATGCTAGACCTTCAGCATTTTCCATATCCAATCTATTTTTAAAAACATACGTTGGTATTTATCAGAAATAGCACATTCCCATTCATTCGCAGAACGAACTGCAGTTTACACATGCCACTTCTGATATCGAAGGAGATATTTCCTGATGCCAATCGCCGCCCGTCATCGTTCGAATGTAACCACGCGGCCGGCTCTCGTTTTGCCCTTTCTTCTGCAAACCGAACCCTTTTTATCTAATAAATTTAATATATTAACGCGTTACTTTTTCCCGTAGCGAGCTGTCGATAGTTTTACAGATCACGTCGCTTTTATTTCCGTCATAAAGCGAAACGTTTATTCGCAGGTCGATCGTTATCATCTCGCCGCCGACGATCGCCGTTAAAGCTGCATTTATCGGCGGGAAAGTTCCGGCTGTTCCCCAGGAATGGATTTAGAGGGAAGGAGGAAAAAAGGTCATCTTCTTTTACGGGCGGGGTGGGGTATGCTCTAGGGGTGATATCGTCTTATCTGAACGTTAAATAAAGATTAAATCGGTATTGTTAATTTCAGAAGAATATATTAAATGCCTAGTCCAAATTGTAGGTACACAAATTTCCCGAACAATGTTGTCAAACAATTTCTAAACACTTTATATAGGGATCTGCAATAGTGCGTCGGCCTCCTAGAATAAAAAACTTGTGAGTTTTCTTTAAGTGTAAACCTAAAGTATGCACCGGGATGTATTTCAGGAAAATATTTTAACTTCTATAAGAATCGGGATGATTTTTTTAAATGGAACACCCTGTATATTATTGTATTTTTGGCTTCGTTTCAGATCATACAGTGTACATAATCCTAAGATATAAGTAAATATATTTCGATAATTTCAGAGATATTAATAAATAATAAATAAATATATTTTTTAACCTTCCTTAAACAATTATTACAAATAATACAAGAACTGTCCTGAAATCAAAACTATATATATTAGGTATTTACTATAGATGGTCTGTACTTACTTTGGTATAAATATCGCAATCTTAAATCATACAGGGTGTTCAAAATTCTACGTCAAACTTTCTAAAATATAAAATAGTTTTTCTCGTACCTGTATATTATTTTTTATTAGATGGAGAGTTAAGAAATTAACATTTTTTGTATTTAAAGTATTCCAAAATTTTTAATAGTTTCGCAGATACACGCATTATTATTTCATATGGCTCTTAACTCAACGGTAAAATACTAGCGAAAAATTACTGGGCGACTTTTATAAAAATTTACTGTGGCCATATGAAATATAAAACCGCGAATAGCTGCGAAACCGTTAAAAATTTTGAAATACTGTAAATACAAAAATGTTCATTTTTTAATTCTCCATCTATTGAAAAAATGTTATACAGGGTGTTCCGTTTAAAAAAAAACAAGAAAAATTATTTAATACTATAGAAAGTTTAGCGTAGAATTTTGAACAACCTGTATGATTTACAATTATTACCAAATTTATAGCAAATTAAGTACAGACCATCTAAAGTAAATACATAATATAGTTTTGATTTCAGGACAGTTATTACATTTTTAATATTTTTTTAAGAAAGGCCGAAAAATATATTTATTTTTTATTTATTTATTAATATCTCTGAAACTATAGAAATATGGTTACTCATATCTTAGGATTATGTAAAGTGATGTGAAAGGAAGTCAAAAATGCAATAATATACAGGGTAAAAAATGTCTATACCTATGTGGCGGATTCATCTCTCCAAAAAATCCTATATAGGTATTTTGTCACTGCAAGAAAATTTGTTAGAAATTAGGTTTACAGATATACAAATTTGCCTAACAAACAAAAAAATGTTTAACGTTTCGGAAAGTTTATCTTTTATATTTTTTTCCGTCATCGGGAGCAAAAAAATACAAAGAATAAGGAAAAAAACTATTATACAGGGTGTTCTGTATAAAAAATTATCCAGATCGACCCACACTTTTTTGGGCCACCCTACAGAAATTAAAATATTTTCTCGAAGTACATCCTAGTACATACTTTAGGTTTGCACTTAAACTAAATTTCAAAGATTTTTTATTCTAGGAGCTACAGATGCCCGACACACTACTACCGGACCCTGTATATTTCATATTATGCTATATAGGTATATTGTATATATGTTACGCTCAATAGTCGAATTCGGGCAATGCCCGAAAAAAATACGCAAATCTAGTTTTGAGCAAGGAATATTTCCCAAACCCGAAAAACCAACTAACCAATGAAAAAAGTGTCTATACCTATGTGGCGGATTCATCTTTCCAAAAAAATCCTTTATGCTTATTTCGCCACTGTACTGCAAGAAAATCTACAAGTGTAAATAATTATTTTTTGTCAACACTTCTGCGTTAAACCTAAACGGACGCTGCTTGTCAGAAGTTATGTTTACAGTAATACAAATTTGCCTAACAAAGAAAAAAATCTGAAAGTTATCTCTTTCCGTCGTCGGAAGCAAAAAAATACAAAGAATAAAGAAAAAAACTATTTAAAATTCAACTATTCGAGAACACTTTACTTTTTTAAAACAGATACGTCTACAAGAAACCGTTGACGTTCTGTTAATTTTAACAAAACGTTAATTTTAACAGAACAAAAAATAATTATTTTATTTTGTAGATTTTCTTGCAGGTCAGTGGCCAAATATCCATAAAGGATTTTTTTGGAAAAATAACCAATGAACTAACACCCTCCAAATAACCACGCTAACCAACTCGCCAAATAACTAAACCAATCCAACCAAAAAGAGTGAAACCAATGCAATCAAATCACACTATAAGCAAAAAAAAAAAAAATCGAATAAAATTAATTTTTCGGGTTTGCAAAATATTCCTTTGCTCAAAACTAGATTTGCGTATTTTTCTCGGGCATTGCCCGAATTCGACTCTTTAGCGTAATATATAGATTGTATGGCAGGGGTGAAGTTGATCACCGCGACTTTATACCGGGTGGTGCATTGTCATTGGAAACATAGGAAATCCAATGTAAATTTTGAACTGTCCAAGTATTGGCTCCCTTATTTATTTTACAGGAAAGTCGTAAATTGTTTTTTTAAAGGTCTGCGTTTGCTGAATACACATGCCAAATTTTAACAGTTTTGGACAAGACAATTTAACTTATTTAAGTACTGCATCTTTTTTAAATTGAAACTGAGCAGGTAACAATGCAAAACCAGGAAAATGCGAACGTACCTTAAGTTGTCTAACTATGATTTTGTGAATGTGAAATTGAAATTTCTAAACGTTAGGTTTCTTAGAAGCCAGCTGAAAATTAGCGTTTTTTGGTTGTCTCCGCCTAATACCTACTTTTTGTACCATTGTCGTATAGATAGTGATTTCAACAATTACACTACCTCCGATAATAAAAAAATCAAATTTATTTTATATTATATATATAAAATACGTCTAAATACAAGTACTGGTATAGTTGCAGATGAAAGAATATACTGTCTTTGGTAAAAAAGAAAAGTATAGAGCGCATTGTCGGTGGTAATTCTTAGTCGGTGGTAATTCTGTCGGTGGTAATTCTTAGTCGGTGGTAAACTAGGAAATGCTAGGGAAAAGGGAAAACCCCTGCAATAACAATAACTCTGTACAGAGAAACCAGAATTATAATTACAATCCAACCACACTTTTTCCAGAAATAATACTTCTTTAGTATTATTTCTGAAAATTTTATATTTTTGGAGTTATAAGCATAAACCGAGAAAAAAAATACAATTTGCCCAACTAGCTAACTAGTTAAGGCTGCTTGAATATCGGATAAATTGGCTAACTCCCGATAGTAATTCTTTCCAATAGTTGTACGCACTTTCGCTAGCGGAGGTTTCAGTCTGAAGGCTATTGGGTAGGTGTCTATTGGTTTGGTTGGACCTGCTTCATGGTATGATCACTGCTGAGCAAACGTTTCTCTCTTCCAATTCTTTTGTCACTTAATACTACACTGAGGTGTTTTCAAAAGTTCTACATTCTGGGTATGTCATCTACTGGGAGTTGGAGGAGTTGAATTTTCCTTTTGAGGGTATTCCAAGCTCTTGAACTGATAATTCGCCCAGTATAGTTTCCTGTATTATTTTATCTGGTGTGCCGTGTGCTATAATCTTTTATGCCCAGCATTATTTTATCTGGCGTGCTGAGAGACGGGGTGGAAAAAAATAAATAAACATACGTAGGTAAACATTATACCTATCAAAAATTGTACTAGCCCGGTCCTGTCGGCCACTAAGTGGGCGCGAAATGCAGGTGTATTTATCAACGAGCCCGCGTCAAAAGCGCTATTTTCCGCGCGGAATAAAATGCAGACAACAACAATTTCTACTTTATCGGCGCCGAAGAAACAATAACTCGCAGGATGACGCCGGCCGGGCCGCACTCTCGATTGAGTCGGCGGCCGTCTATCGGCCTATCGACGAGCCCATTGTACCCCCCGGTCGATATTTTTAGAAAACAAACCTTTGCGGGTGCATTTTTCTGCATCGCTCGGCCCTATTGTCGTTTCGGTCCCTCAAAAGGCTTTGTTGCTGTTGCGACTGTTTGGCCTGGTTTTCGACTGCCAATTGCACAAACCCATCGCCGACGTGCGCTATAGTCCGACGCATAAAAGCCTATCATCAACTTCTTCAACTTTTCACAACTTCAACACAAACGCTGAAAAAACTATTCATTTTTTTGATGATTTGTTTTGTTAAAGCTTTAAATTAGTTTTTGTTACAAAGAGTAAATATTCAAAGTTGTTTCTCAAATTAATATTTGAGATTGATATTTTTTTTAATTTATGTCATGTTTAAACAATATAGCTATGTATAAGTAATGTCTATATATTGAGGATTCATTTCTGCAAAAAGGCTGGATATTTCGCCAATAAAACAGATAATAATAAAACAGTAACATATATTACTGTGTTAGAACCAAAAGAGAACCGAGCTTCTCAGTAACTTTTTACTTGTAAAAGTACTTTATATCTTGCTCCGTCAGCCTGAAAGATAATATTTTCTAGGATAATTATTGTCTTTAACTTTGAAATTTCGGTCAGATAATGACCGTTATCAGGTGTAAACTCAAGATATCTACTTGTAATGGAGTTGGTTTCAGTCAAGCTTGCCAAGTGGTTGCCACATTGTAGACATTTCTATACTAGGGCTGCTACAGATGTTGTATGAATTGGTATTAAAATCTTCCATAAATCTACGCTTTTTTGGTTCCTTGTACTAACCTAACCTCGGCTTCCTCGCGGGTTTCCTGTCACTTTATTTTATGCTATTTGGACCACAATTTGGCTCTGCAATACCGGACTTGATTGTTTCACCTCTTGCGTATGTTTTTTATGCTCGGTAATTCGCACATTTGGGGAAGATTTTGCCTCCAATATACGACTGACCGAATTCAGAAGATACCTGGTAGAGGAATTTTGTCTCTTGTTTACATGTTTCCGGATATAGTTTTGCTAATATCTTTCTTAAAGTAGTTCCAGACTTGAAAACAATTTTAGTGTTATACTTGGCTATACTTGGCTAACAACTATGTTCGGGTATCCGTCTTCTCTTTTTTGTTGTTCTTTTTATATGTGAACTATGTTATACATAAGATTTCAAAACTAAAGTCATTATCAGGTAAAAAAAATCTTAGTGATGGGATAACTCGAGCGAAAATTCGATCGAGTACTCGATTACTGAAATAATCGACATCGCTCGATTATGCAATTGACGAGTTACGAGCGACGAACGCAAGCGATCCTAGAATGAAATAAATTGAAATCCCATTTTAATGTAACATACTCGATAAAAAGCCGAGAGAATTTTCTACACACATTGCAGGTAGCAAATTTATACGACGTTATCCGTTGCGTATCTGAGGGACAAAATTTTACGACCTACATACTATAACGCCACCTTGGGTGAAAAAGTTTATAATGTGAACTCAGGTTCACCAGGTTCCGTTACAAATAGGTTCCAGCTAGCTCAGTAAATAATTAAGTAAAATATATATGCACAGAAATGAGAATAAAGTTATGCAAAGGAAAAAGTGGTTGAAGTCTGATCGAAAGCCTAAAACGAATGAAATATATACTATATAATTAATAAATGTACTAATATTGAAGAATAGAAATATATATATGGAGAGAGTATATATATATATATATATATATATATATATATATATATATATATATATATATACTACTACTACTAGTAAAATGAACTATCCAAAATAAATTAAATCATGAATAGTATCAAACATATTGTTGACAGTACTACGTAACTGAACGAAGTGCAATACCAA
>NW_022147366.1:0-27060 GCF_002938485.1 Sitophilus oryzae | reverse complement strand
AAGTTGTGCAGGAATTTACGTCCGGCCGTCGCTGGCAAGCTGAATTCTTATTTAGTGCTGCGTTAGTTTTTGAAAGGAGACCCGAAATCCATTATCTAAGTTTCTATCGTTCGGAGAATTTAGTTTTTAGGGTGGTTAGTACAGAAACTGTCACAGAATAAATGTTTTTAGGGTAACGGCCCAGCTACGTCGGAACACCCGATAGATTAAGTTACACAACGTTAGACGATGCGAGTGGATGGATTGTAGATTGTATAGGAGGGGGGAAATTAATCACTGCGTGGTACCCGTGCCCCCCTTTCTTGCGTTATAACTCATCATCATCATACAGTCTTAGGACTTTGACAAAAGCCAGTACCTCAGATGGTTTTACAGAGGTTAGTTCTCCATGTCCGATATCAGTCGTACCAAAGTTTATGGCACGAATGGTTGTCATCTCGGCACAATCAGTGATGAGGAGTTCTGGTGTTTCCCCATTTTCCCCACAGAATCTGCATTGGCCGTTTTTTTAGCCTCTTCTTCTATGCCTTGGTTAATTTTTAAGAGCAAAATGAACTTGCCCATTTTGCACCCGTCTATAAATAATAATAAATGAACTTGCCCATTTTTGCAATTTTTTCAATTATTGTTACTTTTTGATGTTATTCTTTATAAGGACGAGGTGACTGGTGATTATTTTTGTAGACAATAATAATAATTGAATATAGTTCTTAGTATGGAAGATTGTGCAAAAGTCATTGTTCTTGTTGAAGATTGTTATGAACCGACGTCTATAAACAGTTATAACAGCCGGGGGAGGTAATACAAATTATTAGAGTATATTATATTATTACAAGTTTTTTGTTTGTTTGTACATTTAGTTATTACATTTATTTTTTTTAATACCCTTAGTTCTTTTAGTATTACCAAAGGTGTTATTAATATTTATTAAAAAACTATAAGCCTGTTTACGTTTTTAAATTTTAATATTTAGAACTGTAGATTAGAACTCTAAAAAGTTCTAATCAGTGTAACCTCGTGATATTAAAAAATAACATCATAAAGTAATGATAGTGGAAAAAATTGAAAATTGTTGGTGGCAAGTTCATTTCGCTCTTAAAAATTAACCAAAACATGTGTTGACATGAGTCGAAAATCAAAATGCTCAGGAGACATGGTTCTGACAGAAAAATAATGTTTTAGGAAAAGTCACTCACGAAATTATTGCACAGGGTGTTTTAAAGTTAAGGAAAAAACAACCTTTCAATTAAACCTGTATAATAAGTAGTGATGGGATAACTCGAGCGAAAATTCGCTCGAGTACTCGATTATTAAAATGACCCACATCGCTCGATTATGAACGAGAGATGCAAGTGACGAGTTACGAGCGACGAACGCAAGCGATCCTAGAATGATAAATTGAAATCCGATTTTAAACTGACATGCCTACTCGATAAAAAGCCCAGAGAATTTTCTACATACATTGCAGGTAGCAAATTTATACGACTTTATCCGTTGCGTATCTGGGTTACAAAATTTTACGACCTACATCGACAATGCTTTGAAATAAACTAAATCAAGAATCAAGCGAATTACTCGTCCCTCGTCGCTCGCTACTTCCATTCATCACTCTTGGCGTTATTACAACAACTGCTTGGCGTTGTTGTAGCGCAACAAGCGACGGGCGAAAAACCGTATTTATAAATACGAGCGATATTTCGCTCCAGCGATCGCTCGATTATTGAAATCGCTTGAAACTCGAGTACTCGATTATTGAAATTAATCGGTTTTTCCCATCATATTCCCTCATCAGTAAGCCAAATACTAAAGTTTATAAAAAAAACTGAGTTTATGAATTAAAGTTCTTAGATTTATATACAGTTTACTAAAAAAATCATGAACATAGAGCTAAAAGTAAAAAAAAATTAAACTTGATGAAAAAATTTTCCGTTTGCGTTTTAGTGTATCGATCGCTAAATTCTATTATCGCCCATCCCTAGTTATAGCATGCAGATTAAAATAATCCGTCTTGCGAATGCCGGATTACGAAAATAACTTTCGATTTCGGAATCGATAATAGAGCGCCCGCCATAATCTAACTTTGGATTCGGGCTGCTGCTGCTAGCGTTCCAGTCGGGACGGATAGAATTGAACAGCATCCAGGTATAAAATTACATTTTGTTATTTGCCAGGGAATATTCCGGCTTTTTAATACGTATCCATGTCGCCGTAATGCGGCAAGTTTGAATTTTCCTTCGATGTGGAGAGGGTTAGTCGTGCGGAGAATATTGCAGAATACAGATATAGTAAATATTAATAAAAAATGTCTATACCTATGTGGCGGATTCATCTATCCAAAAATATCCTTATGGGTTTTTCGCCACTGCACTGCAAGAAAAATCTACAAAATAAAATAGTTATTTTTTGTAAACACTTCTGCGTTAAACCTAAACGGACGCTGCTTGTCAGAAGTTGTGTTTACAGTAATAAAAATTTGCCTAACAAAGAAAAAAAAATGCTTAACGTTTCTGGAAGTTTTCTCTTTCCGTCATCGGAAGCAAAAAAATATAAAGAATCAAGAAAAAAACTATTTAAAATATTTAAATTGAACTATTCGAGAACACTTTACTTTTTAAAACAGATACGTCTACAAGAAATCGTTGACGTTCTGTTAAAATAACATTATATTAAGTTAAACTTCAAAATTAACAATTACTACCTGATAATTACTTAATAAGATAAAACCAAAAAGCTCAAACTTTCTGTATGATTATTTTTAAATTTTACGTATGTTATGTTTATTTATGTAATGTTCTTTAAAATCAAAGAAGCGATTGCCATACATTACTAACATCTACAGATGCATGAGCAATACATTTATTTTTATTAGATTGAATTAAAAAAGCCTCTTTTATTTTTCTTTTAGAGGCTATCGCTTCTTTCATTATAATTTTGGCGTCATTAAAATTTATTCTGTGCCCTGTGTCCCATGAATGCTGACAAATCTTAGATTTGTGAAAATCTCCCTTTCTTTTTTTTTTCACGGTTTTTTATTTGTATTTTATTTTGTAGATTTTTCTTGCAGTGCAGTGGCGAAAAACCCATAAGGATATTTTTGGATAAATATTAATATTTAAATTACTTACTGCCATTACTCGCTGAGTATTTGACACGCCTCAGAAGATGATTACACAAGGCGTTTTCTTTCATGAGCTTTTCTGTGACTGAAAAACTCGATAAATGATGTTATCTCTCTCTTCCGCACTCCAGACATTCAAAAATCTCATTACTTTGTTGCCTCTTTGCTTTTTGGTTGTCGTTGTTAACTGAGTTTATTTGCCATTGCGTTCCATTGTGTGCTGCTCCCTCCCAGTGATTCTACATGCTTATCCCCTTTAAGTTTTCATGGAAAATATCCTTGTACCCTTTGAGTTGTCCACCCGGTTTCCTCTTACCCTCTACAAGCTCACCGTAAAGAAGAGATTTCGGTAGGCGGTTTTCTTGCATCCTGCATGCGTGGTCAGTCCATCTTAAGCGGGATTTAGTAATCATGACTTCAGCGCTTTTGCAGCTATAGCTTTTTCAAGGACTGATACGTTTGAGACAGGGTGGTACCATTTGATTCTTAACTGTTGTCTAAGGTGTTTCTGTTACAACTTGTTTAAGACGTTCGTGTGCCGGCGCACACTGGTTCGCTCTTATGGACGTACGTGGCCAAAACCTGTATTTTATTATATCAGTGAAAATGAATGTATCAGTTAATATTTTTTAGTAAATCTATAACTATTTAGGCGTTTAGAGTTGCCTAACATATAAAAAAAGTTCTTTATCATTAGGCGTTTTCAATGATGATGGTTAATTAGAATTTAAAAGTGTTATTTATTTACCAATAATTACAAGGGTATTACTTTATAAAGGTATTTAACAAAAATTGAAAAAAAAACAGATTGAAGAATGGTTAGAACATAACCGGTATATAGTTCATAAGCTAATAAATAGATAGATACAGAGTGGCCTATTAGTGTGAGAAAGTCCAATATCATCGTTGTAGACGAAAATATGAAAAAAAGTATTATATAGATATTTGCATGGTTTATAACAGTGCATATCCTAAAAATATTTTGTTATATACAGGGTATCAAAAAAAGTAATGATAAAGCGTTGTCTTTTTTAAATCACAGCTCCCATTTTTCTGTACATAATTCGATTCAGCATAAAATTGTGCATATAGGACACTATTTTTATTTGGAAAACTATGCGGTGTTGCCATGCTATTTCTTCTTTATTAAAATTTTGGTTAATAATAGTAGGTACCTACATATATCCGAAAATTGGTTAAAACCTGAAGTTAATTTATATTTGTTAATATCTAGTACTATACTATGTTAATACCCTGAACTTTACCAATATTTTCTTAACACCAAAGAAACGAGAATAAATTTGTGAAGAAAAACTCACATTAATGTGTGCCGGTTATTTTTTTATGGCGTGGCTAACAATGTAATATTTAAAATACTCTATTTCAATTTTTTAAATGCACATTTCTTAGCCATGCAACATTTATATAAAACTTTTGTTTACGAAGACAATTTTGCTAAATAGCAGATATTACAGCTAATTTTGACATGGTTCTTAAAAAAGACATTATGAAGTTTCATTTAAGTTAAAAACAATCACTTAGTTCAGCTTCGATATCCTTGATTTAGTTATGTATAAAAATATATTTCAAAAGTACAATATATTTTGATATTTTGAAATGGTTAGTATTATTTTTTTTTCATTTTATTTATCAAAAACTGATATTATATGAGAAAAGTATACGTGCAGTATAGTCTAATTATAATATGCACTATTTGATATTATTTTGAAAACACTAAGCGAGTAATTTATTCATTGTCGATACAAAAATAGTTAAATGTTTTTTTAGACTATTGTATATAAAATGTTATTACATTGGTGCTCTAAAGTGCATTTTTCCAAAATATATTTTTATAACAAACCTTTCATGTTTTTAAATATAGATTATAAAATATTTGATCATATATGATCAAAATATTTTTTTTCGATATATTGAGTTTTGGCCAAATTTTTATAAGGGAGGGAACTACTGTGCGGCGGTACGGCACCCAGGTTTCGCTTCCATATAACATGATGGGGATTATTATTGCTCGGTACACTGCAAGTTTCGTTTTTGTGCTCAAGTCGTGATTGTAGAAAACCCTGTCTTTTAATTTCCAGATTGCTCTTGAGGCGCTGCTAATTCTGTGCTGAATTTCAGAGTCGATATTTGCCTTTTCTGAAATCAAACTGCCAAGGTAATTGAATTCCGCTACATATTCCAGCAGTTCTTCTCTGCTTTTTGTAGCACTGTTATGATTTTCCGGGGGAGTGCACATTTTAGTTTTATCGATGTTCAGCTTAAGGCCCAAGGCCTCGTATGCCCAGTTGCCCAGGTATATGTGTTCAGCATTTCTTGTAATTGTTGAATCGTTTTTGCAACTAGAGCGCAGTCATCAGCGTATTGAAGTTCTGTAATGAATTTTATACGTGTATTTGCCCTAACTCTTTTTATGTTCAACAGACCGCCGTCCATACCTGTATCTAACACCCATTCCTCTTTCCTGCAGTTTGCTGTCCACTATAATAGAGAACGCTGCCATGAATATGTCAAATAGAAGAGGAGCTAAGACACATCCCTGCCTAACTTCTGTATTTGTCAGGAAGGGTTCGCTCAGTGATCCATGATGTGACACTCTCGACTTGTTGTTATGGAGGCTTTTACACACTGTAAGAAATTTGTTGGGTTGTGAACTTTTGCATAATTGTAAGAATATCTTCGGAATATTACGGGGTGTTTAACAGGACACTGTCTCCTCAATGAACACCTCTGTAGATTGAAGCTTGGTGAAAATAGGGCTAAAAATAAAAAAAAATATAATAATATAACACTTTAAACTTGACGAAAAAAATGTTGTTGTGTTTTTTTGCATCTGAAAGTATTTTAAAAGCATCGATACTTTGGTTTTGTGAGAAAACAAATAACACATGTCTTACATGGGACACCTTGTATACTACAGAAACTGATGAACATTTTCTTTAACAAAACCTATACTGTTTATAACGTGGTACACCAGTGGTATGTGAAAAAAAGAATGCCCGTCTTCTATCACTGAACGGTTTATATTAAGAGGAATTCTTTCAAGAAAGTTTATTTTGATTTGGCATTGTCGTCTCTTGGAAAAATAACACTTGAAACAGGGCACCGTTTATTTTGAAATAAATCCAACCCCACGCGGAATGCAGGCGTGTTTACATTATTCACCCAAGTGGATTTCAGTTACGTATTGCTTATAGCAGGTACGGGCCTCGTCTCTACGCAATATTTAACCCCGGTCATAAATACACCCCTTTCGGATACCCCAGGGTGATAATTACTCGAAAATCCACTATCAACCCCCTTCACACTCCCCGTCACCGGTCGACAACCTTAATATATTGCGATGGACCGCTACGCAAGGGAACAAATGGCATCTTCTCTAAGACCGGTCTTAGCGGCGATTAGGACCTTTAGGACACGTGACACCGCCACTGTAATTTACTTAACATTATCCCCGCTAGAGGGAGCCGGCTGCTTGCGGTCGCTATCGCTACCATAACCCCAGATCCATCAATTAGACGTCAAAAAAGAGAAAGGAGGTGTTAGTGGAGATCTGTTTGATTGAAGGAGGAACATATGGACAGGTTTGCCTTTCAAAAAATTATGTGTTTAATAATCTTGTTTATAGTATTCTATAAATTTAATGTTATCTGAACAAATTTAATGTTATCTGTAAAATTCTTAAATAATGATGTGTATAAGGTATTTATGTTACCTGTCAAATATGCCAATCAATTATAGGTAAAAAAATAAGGCAATAAGTGTAATTACAAATATTTGTCTAATCTTATTTTATTAATAGTTTGAGAAAATTATTTACATATACTACTGCTACTGTAAATATATCGGGTGGTTCATTGTCGTTGGAAACATAGGAAATCCCATGCAAATTTTGAACTGTTCAAATATTGGCTCCCCTATTGATTTCATAGCAAAGTCATAGATTTTTTAAAGGTCTACGATTGGTAAACACACATGCCAAATTTAAACCATATTGGACAAGCCGATTTTGAGTAATTTGATAAAAACTGCATCTATTTTTAAATTAAAACTGAACAGTCAAAAACTGACATACCTTAAGTTGTCGCCGTCATTTTCAAACAACTTAAGGATGATTCACAGTACACCGGACCGTGTCTGAGGCGGGCACGTTTCGTGAAGTAGACACCGAGCCACGTCCGATCCTTTTGTATATGCAACACCGAGTTGATAACGGGGTTCGTATTAGTTCCGAGTATATTAGAAAGCACAGCCCCACAGACACACGAAAATTTAATACGAACAATGCCAAAGTTCTCGCAATTGGAGTTGGTACCAATTGCAGTTGATGAATAAAGAACAACACCTGCATCAGGGGAAACACCTGCTCAAAGGGAAAAATGAAGGATCTATCTTCTTTATTACATCCTTTCATTGTCCAGTTTGACGCTTACACTGTCTTCAAATACTTCTGTAAGATTCACTAATACCTACTACCAGACATGATAAAAAGTGTACTTTGTTTATATCATGACTGCAGATTGCAGTCGAGGCACCAGGAAAAGTACATTAAAGTTGTTTGAAAATGATGGTGACAACTTAAGGTATTGTAGCGTTTTTTATAAACATTACCACTGCGAACGGCAGCTTTTCGTTTGTAGAGCCGTCGTGGATAAGGTATTTCACTGGAAAGAACTAATTAACAATAATAACTCGAAATTATTAATAAATAATTAACTCGTCCCAGGGCTCTTGTCATAGCCGTGGGACTGTATAATGAGTTATAACTCAAGAAAGGGGGACATAATAGATCTGTAAGGTCGCAGTGATTAACCCCCCTCCCACTAATTCTAAATTCTAAAAATTCTAAATTCTATAAATAAAAGAAAATATGATTTCAAGAGAATCATTTTTTATCGGGTTTAGTTATTGTTAAATTAATTAAATTAATACTTCAGTTTTTTAAGACAAATTTGACACAGTTATCTGTATAATTATTACTGACTATGTTTCATGAAGTATTGTCTCTCACAACAACAGTTTTATGGTATAAGGTGTGTACCGACATATATTTTTAAGCTAAGATTGAAAAAGTAGTAAAGAACTATATTTTCTTTTAATTTTCTCTAAAACGTTATGAAAATTTGGAATAGTATAAACGGGATTAAATATTCTAGAATAAGCAAAAAAATTTATGCAGAATATTTTTTTCTCAAAAAAATGAATAATAAAATGTTTCGTTTACAACAACCATGTAATGACATTACTGACTTTTATAAAATTTGAAAATGTCAAATTATCTACATTTCTTCCTTCTTCCCCCATTTCCCTCACCCATTTCCCTCACTCGATTTTTCTTATTTTTCGCCTCATTTAATTAATCAAAATATTCTTGTAATATTTTTATTAAATACTTATCTAATATCAACAAAAATAAAGAAGAAGATTAACAATAATAATTGAAGATTTGAATACATTTATTTTTGCCTGGTAAAAATGCTAGACTTCTTTGGCTTAAAACCGGAAAATATTCTGGCGTTTTAAAAAAGCGACGAGTTTGTGATATTTTGATATGTCAGTCTTTTCCCTTAATTCTAGCATTGTCCGTATCATGCTGTACGTAGCCCAAAGAGTAGATGGCTTTTTCTGCCTTGCCATGTCGCTAAAATATGCCATCAATACTGTTTCCGAAGCAATATTCTTAGCATTTCTTTCGGCACATTATTTTTCGTATACTTTCAATGCTATTTCATATAGTCCCCTACTTTTCTCTGGAAGTAAACTGGCTTCTGCTCTTTTTGCAGCTTCTGTAAGTTCTGATGGAGTACCAATATTAAAGTAGTCTTCATTTTCAGAACTTTTCGACAACATTCTGGCTTTCTATGTTATAGAAGTTCGAAAAAGCGAACGAGAAATTCAAAACTGTCACTTAGTTGTTTGTTTTGCTGTTGAAGGTTTGCGCCATAACAACCACTGGTACCGGTAACTATAGATATGGAGAAAATGACAAATTTTCGCATATTTTTTTTCAAAATAAAATACTGTCACTATTTTTTAATTAATGATGTGGTTGTAAATAAATCGTATACAAACCTCGGAGGAAAGTTTTCATTATTGTTTTGAGGTTTATAGAGATAAAATATATAGATATAATAGAGATATCAATCTCTAGACAGTGTAATGAAGTTCATAAAATTTCTAGGACACCCTGTATATTGTGTTAATATTATACTAGAATAATAGAGACTTCATTTTCTTTTAATAATGACAGTCAATGTATTTTATCGTTAATTGTTAAATCATTATTGTAATGAACTTCATTAGTGTTCCTATTGTTGAATTAAATAAGTTAAATATTTAATTGCCATATTGTAAGAGAGTTTTGATCGGTTTTGGTCGCTATAGTTTAATGCGAAAAACCGAACCGTTTGCGAGGGGAGCCTCAGTCGAGTACCTTGGCTGCAGCAGAGGTGTCTAGCCCTAGCAGTCAACTATTAAGCTTGACCAATCAGGTTGGTTAGCGTGGTTATTTGGAGGGTGTCAATTCATTTGTGGTTGTCAAAAACTCTAACGTGATTGGTCGGGCTTCATAGTTGCCTGCTAGGGCTAGACACAAGTGCTGCAGCAGTTCCAAAGAGTTAGTTTGTGGTAGCACGCGAAACAGTGAGGTTCGAGTCCGGAGTGCCTGCCAAGTGACCTGCTGCCAGCCGCCGATCGTCGCCGCACTGTACAAGGTAAGCACCCACCGCCAAAGTGATCGAGAGTAGGTCGTATTCTTTTTATTGTTATTCGCGTTTACTCTACTGCCTAAGCGCGTTACAGGGATAAGGGAGACAGCGATATTTATATTCGCTCATGTAGGCCAAACGGTAGTTCAGTAAACGCACGTGTCGCGAATATTTATGGAGCTAGGACAGGATCTCGCCCAAATCCCGAGGCTGGTTTTGTAGCTCCCGTATTTCTCTAGGTGTGCCGTCCGGACGGCACCCTGCAACAGTGACGCTGGACGGGATCTCGCCGAAATCCCGAGGCTGTCCTGACCGGGCGGTGTGTGTGCGGGCTGCGCTTATCCGAACGACGTACAACTCGCCGAGACGTCGCTAACGTCAACGTCACTCCGGGACTCGCGTTTGTGTATCCCACGGGACGCTGTTAACGTCGCGATCGATCCAGAACTAGCGTTTGTGTATCCCACGGGACGCTGTTAACTTCGCGATCGATCCAGAACTCGCGTTTGTGTATCCCACAGGATGCCGTTAACTTCACGACCGATCCAGGACTCACGTTTGTGTATCCCACGGGACGCTGTTAACTCCGACGCCGATCCGACGTCCGTATTTAGCTGTCAAAACGGACACCGTTCCGATAAATATTTAGCTGTGACCATCGGGACGCCTGTAACGACGTCGCCGCCGTTTACAGAGTCGCGTCGTGGTAGAGTGTGTTGCTCCGGTACCTACGTGTCTGTGTTCATTAGGACGCCGCTAAACCCGACGCCGATCTGGAACTCGAGTCGTCGTGTCTAATAGAACGTCACTTCGGGAACGTGTCTTCAGGTCGCGTGATAGAATCAGTCAGAGAGCTACGTATCGGCAATAATCGATCAGAACTCTAGAGGTACGCGGTTGTTAGTGTAAATTTTGTTCTACGAGGTACTAAACATTTATTTTATTTTTATTATTGTTACAATTAGAGAACGCGAACTTTCTTTGATTATTTTTGTACACATTTAATTTATTAAATAAAAACCTAGTTTTACGCTGTAGTTAATTGTGTGTTTTATTTTCTTTTCATCTCATCACTCCCTGGTATCTCTCCACTGTATAAAAGCTACACGTATTGGCACTAGTGGTCTCTCAAACACTTTAAACGTTGGGGGTGGCGCCCGAGGAACCGAACCAAGGCAACTCGGCGTCCGTGAGCTTTCTCAAAAACGGGGGAGCCTCACAACAGTAATGAAACACTTCCCTCCTCGGTATGTAATATACTATTTCCTCTTGGAAAGATAATCCGGGGACATACTGTACCTATATTTTTCCCAGTGTTTGCATCAAATAATATTACAATGTTTATATCAAAGAATAAGTTGAGTTTTTCTCTGGTGACCTACCGTCAATATCCGATAGAAACCAGCTAATCCGAATATATTATACAGAGGCTAAAGCTTACGGGATTTGCCGTTTCGAAGCAAAGAAAAAAATACACGCAAACACACACACATCCATAACATATTATTCCGATTTTCAAAGGAAATACGAACATCAGAAGAAAAATAAAGCAAAAATATCTGAATATTTTAAATAATGATATGGTGGCAAGAGACAAGAAAGCGTATTTGGGTTGTTTTTCCTGCTCCGTCTTTCTGAGGGGGACGGCTAATGCTCTGCGAAAAATATCTGCTTTCTTATTTCGACTGAAGGAAAAAATAATATATGTTTATTTTACGATGAAAAAGTTTTAGATCGAATATTTTCGAATATCAACTAATAAATTTCCCCTGTCATTTTCCGGCTTTCCGTCGTGTCTCTTGCTTTCTTTTAGTCGATATTTTACTTTTTTTGTGTTTTACCTTGTTATTCTCATTTCTTTTCTTTTAAATATACCCTGACGTGGAATAAAATGTAGAATATTTTAAACATTTAAAGATTCAATTAGATTGAATTTTTCTAATGGCTACTACCGTGTTACTGGCCATTTGATGGATAAGTTTGTCTATATACAGGGTGTCCCAGAAATAAGTGCAAATATTTTAACTGGTAGTATAGTTCAACCCCAGAAACACGTCTATGATTTTTTTTTGCAAAACAAAATGTTGAAAATTTAAAATTTTTCTTGACATTTTCCGAGAAATTTGAAAAAACTTTTTAGTGCCACTTGTTTATTCACCTGAGATTTCTCTACGGTGTATCTAAACCTTGCAGTGTTGCAACCTCCTATGTTATCCACATTCTACATAGTTCTACATAGACAAATTTCTACTCAAAAATTAGAAATGTTAAATTTAATCTTTTATCAGTGCTCATTATTAATAATTATTATAGAAAAAAAAAACACATACAAAAACCACCGAAAATTAACTAAAACATTGCGTTTATGACGTTTACGAAAATGATTCATCATATTATTCACAACCAGGTCACAAAAAAGAAATTTCTAAAATGTTTATCCTAATTTAGAATTCAATATATCGAAAACAGCCCAACGAATAATCGATTCATTTTTGTTTTGTTTGTTTTCTTTCATTCTCTGTTTTATTTGAACCACTGATTTACAAAACATCTTGAAAAGCGCACATTACTTTGAACCGTCTCTTATCGCCACTTTACGAACTACTTTCAATCTAAGGAAATACATGTTTCACTCAACAATTTTAAATACGTATTTTGTTTTTTCGCTATTTTTTCGATGTATTTCGACAGCCCAACCGTCGCGCGTCGACCAAGAGTGCCACGTGTGAATTGGTCCTTTGAGCCGCGCCGTCGTGGCGGGCTTGCGTCAGACGACGATGTTAAGCAACGTTGCCGTAGTTACAACAATTTCAAATTCAAGACATTCGAAGCAATCAAATTCGTATTAAATTTTAAAAATAAAACAGAGAAACATGAAAGGAAACTAACAGAACAAAAATGAATTGATTATTTGTCGGGCTGTTTTCGATATATTGAATTCTGAATTACGATAAACATTTTAGAATTTTTTTTTGTGACCCTATGAATAATCAATTCATTTGTGTTTTTTTTGTTTCCTTTCATGTTTTTCTGTTTTATTTTTAAAATTTAATAAGAATTTGATTGCTTCGAGTGTCTTGAATTTGAAATTGTTGAAACTACGGCAACCTCGCATGACGCAAGCTCGACACGGCGGCGCGACAAAGGAGGTTGATGCGCGGCTGTCTTGGCCGACAGTTGTGTTGTCGATGGAATTGTCGAAATACATCGAAAAAATAGCGAAAAAACAAAATACGTATTTAAAATTGTTGAGTATTTAATAATATAATTGTTAAGTATTTACTTAGATTGAAAGTAGTTCGTAAAGTGGCGGTAAGAGACAATAATTCTCAACATTTATTAATTCAGAAAGGTATTCAAAGTAATGAGTGCTTTTCAAGGTGTTTTGTAAATCAGTGGTTCAAATTGTGATGAAGCCTATATGAAAATAATGTGTTAAGTTAAAAATGGGGACTGTTATTTTAGCAGTTTTTATAATAACATGTACATGTAAAGCAGCACAGTGAAGTGTATTTTAGTTAAGTGTGTATCGAAAAAGAGAACTGTCACAGTTACATCGATCGGTCATAAGTATCTTTTTTGATGTTGGGTAAGTTTTTTAATTTAACTTTTTTAACTTTTAAACATTTAACTTTTAATTTATTTTATGTAATAATATCTCTGCAAACTCCTCAGGTGTTGTGATTTTCTGACTTACTTTTAAACATATACTTTCTTGTCCATATGGCAACACAGTGCGTCGAATTAACTGAAATCCGGGCTTGATCTAATTGGATGTAGTTGGCAATATCTGCCGGCGGTTCTCAAAATGTTGCGATTATTTTTTTAAATTTTCAAAGTTAAATAACTCGGTTATTCTCAATTTATTTTAAAAATGGTAAAGAGAAAATATGTTTATTTTGACCAGATCTACCACCCCTTAAAATATCTGTACTCATTTCTGGGACACCCTGTATAGAAAACTAATTACTTAAATACTCGGCCACCAGTTTGGATTTTTACTCGGGTCATTATCTTATTGAAAAATAGCACCAACAGGTATTTTTTCTTCCAAATAAGGAGTCATTTCATTTTGTAGAATGTTTTTATACAGAAACCGGTCCATTATTCCATTTATTCTGAAGGGTGGACCCATGCCGTAACCCGAAAAATACCCCCAAACCTGTATGAAACCACCCCCATGTTTCACAGTAGGTGAAATACATTTTCTATTCGGCCTTTTTCCTACAGGGCGCCTCACATAAGCAATTCCATCATTTCTGAATAGATTGAATTTGGATTCAACGCTAAAAACTACTTTTTCCTATTGTTGATGTGTCCAGTTACGGTAATTTTTAGCAAACTCCAATCGGGCCTCCACTTTTTTGGAGAGAAGTGGTTCTTTTGCCGGCCTGCGGCCAAATAACCCAGCATCAACTAATCTCCTTCTAACAGACCTTGAACTGAAATTTACATTGCCAGAATTGCTAATTTCGTTGACAATTTGTGTAGAAGTTATAAATGGATTTTTCTGAGGAATCCGCAAAATAGTTTTATCAACTTTTCTTGTTGTTTTTCTAGGCCACAATACGTGATATAACGGACTTGTTTAATAACAAACTTTGGACAATCCGAACTTGTTTTTTGCTATTTAAAAATTGTCGAATAATAATATCTCTAACTTCGGGAGACACAGTTTTACCACAACCCATTTTTACCGATAAATATACTTTATTACTGCGTTTTCATTTGGCCAAAATGCCGGACCCTGATTGAATATTTTCTTTACAAAAAATAGTTGCTATATTTTTGTCCTGCAAAAAATTTAAATTGTATTTCCATCTGACCATTAAATTGTATTTCCATTGAGTGTGATGATAAAAAATTGTATACATTTTTTTTTAAGTTTTTTTATTTTAAAGTTTTCAATAAAATTTTCAAGAATATTAAAAGTTGCTATAATTTTGGCTACTACTGTATGTGGTTAGACTACACTTTTACACATATCTATCGTAATTTGCTACAATGTGCTGAAATAAATTACTTCGGAGCTATTTGCAATAAAGTTTTTATCGATATGTTTCCCATTCTGTCGAATCGTACACACATTGTAAACATAAATCTCGTTCGGCTCGTATCTCGTGAATCGAATGTTCTACTTCCTGTTGAATATCAACCAGAAGCTTCTTAACCGGAAAGGTGCTTGCTGCTCTCTACTTTGCATGAAAACAGTTCTTTTCGCTCTCGCAAATATCCGAAAAGAGGTTTACCATGTTTTTCCATTTTGACATTTGCTCAGTTTTGAAAAAAGACGTCTAGAAATACGACGACGTTTATAGAAAAGTTTTGCTTTCTAGAGAATTTTTATCCTCAAATGTTTTTTAAGACTTTAACTTGTGTAAAAGTTCAAATTACTTTTATATTGTTTTTGAGCTCTACCTTTCGTCTAGATTAAATTTAAAATTTCGTAGTTCAAATCGAACCTAAGAAAATATAAAATTATTAATAGATTTTAGCTACACGATGTCTCATTTTATAAATATTAATTAACAAACCCATTACTACTATTTCTGCTCTACAAGTTTATGTTATTAGATTATAAATCTGATGTTTCTTTTCAAAGCAACCATCAACTTTTTTTTTAAATACGGACCTGAATATTTTCCTCTCTTTTTAAATGATTATGATATCCAAAAGGCAATGTTGTTTCACACTTACTCAAAAATATATTGATTTTTAATCACAAACAAAGTTATACGTATACCTATAATATTCTTTTTTTTTTCAAACGTTACAAAACTATTAATTTTTGCGACGTTATTGACAATATAAAAAGTCATTTTAACGCCTAGGTATAAATGAAGTATTTTTACGCCTAAGTACAAAAGCATGTTGTCAAGACTCCAGTTTTAAAATTCAGTTTATTAAGTTTAAGGTACGAATATTTTTGAAATTGTGAAAAAACGAAAAACTTTTTCTAATTTAGTCATCTTTATACCACTTATCATAAAGAAATAATTTAAAGAAAAATTAACTAAATTTGAGAATTTTTTTTTTCTAAAATATAAAAATAAATAATCCCAATCTATTCCAACTGACTTCTAGATAAACTAGTATATAAATTATTGTCGGAAATATTTTTTTGTGAAAATATGTTTTTAGAGCAGAGTAGATATTTCTAAAAAATAAACATTTTTTAATATATATTTTTTTTAATTTTGTATCTTTGTTTTTCTTTAAGCTAACAAATTTTTATTATTATTTTAATTTAGCATAGGCAAATAGAATATTAAACAGCAAATTAATTTATTAAACATTAAACATAATTTTTTAATTCTAATAATTTTAAAAGTTGGCTGTGTAGAACTCCATACTAAGTTTTTAATTTTTTTATCCAATCTATTTTTTACAAAATATACGGGTAATAGTAGAGGATACGTTGAAAATATTTTTATAGATAGTATGATTCAAATAAAGTAATATCCCATGGCGTTAAACGCTATAAACGGGAGGTATTATAATAATTATTATGATTCAAATATATTTTGATACTAAAGTTAGACATTTTTTGGCGCCCAACGTGGGGCGCACCATACTCACAACGTAACTAGTGATGAGGAATAAAAAATTATTATTATACATAGTATTTCTTTAACTCTATGCAGCTTTTGTAGTATCGAATATTTTATTTATGATATAACTTTTTTCTCGAAGATCGACTGAAAGAGAAAAAGTTGCAAACTAATTCAAAATATGAATTCTCTTGGCCGTCGAAATAAAACCCAAAGTCTCTAAAGTTCTTTTCAGCTTTCCACCGGTTCGAGTGTTTGATTTTTCCGGCTTTCAATATATATTTAAATCGACTTTTCCCATTTCCAACGAAACACGCTACGGAATTAACCAGTCAGCTGCAGGATTTCGCGTTCGCAGGAAATGAGACGTTGTTTTGAGAGTTTGCACTGCAGATGTTAGATGACTGACAGTGATTGAAGGAATAGACGTAGTTTATTTCTTAATAAAATATAAGGAGAATGCGGAAAACGGCAGTCTCCGTGCAGTTTACGTCATATATTTCTACTTACATAACATTTTTTTTTCATTTTATAAATCTGCATAAATAAAAATGAAATAATATTTTTTTATTCCAATAAATAGTTATTTTTTATATAAGACGATAAAATGGTATTTTATCGTCTTGTATAATGTATAAATTTCGGGAGACGATAATGCAATTTTATCGTCGTGTATAAAACAATATTTTTTCCATAGCGAGTTACGTTTTAAAAATATTCAGAAATTATTATTTCAAGGAATTTATTACGAGTAGAAAAAATATTGTGCTGGGTTGGCGTTGGTTTCTATGTAATTTGACAAATAAATTAAAGCTGTCTCTTTAGTTATCAGGTTAGAGTCAATATTTTTAATTCTCTTTCGTGTAGATTGCAGATTGAATTGGAGCCAGAAATGGCTCAAAACAAAATAAATAAATTACCAGAACAGATAACAGATATTCAGGCTGAGGCGACAAACACCATATCCAAGCTACTTCCATTTAAATCCCGAATAACTTATGAAAAGGAATACAAAAATTTTCAAAAATGAAAGCATTTAAAAAACGTTCGACAAGAAATGTTTAACCTATCCTCGCTGTTAAAGTATCATTTAATCTACCCTTGCGGTTGAAGTACGATTTCATCTACTATTTTTGATAGATATAAGGCAATTTTAGGAGTTGCTATGGAAAAATAGTAATTTTTTATCTCAAGGGTTAATACCATCCCATCGAAAAAAAAACGGCGTCAAAATCAAGGATAATGACCGTCGATAGTAATTTTAAGCGAGGACAAGTCTACTATTTTTTACTTTTTAATAACGTTTACTGCTAGTTAACCTTAAGATGGTTGTAATTTTGTTTTATATTGGTAAAACTGATTTCTAAATAGTGAAGCTTAAAATTCTCGAAAAAAAATTGAAATAATTTATGTATCCGGAAAGGTTTTATTCATTTTTAATCTCTGTATAATTAGTGCTAGTTTTATGTCAATTTTAAGTACATGACTTCTAGAGATTGACCTTGCTAAAATTATAATCCATTTTCATTCCCTATTTGACGCCGTTTTTTTTCGATCATACCATATAAAAAGCCAAAAAAACTGTTTGCAATTTGAATCTTAAAACATAATAAACGTTTACAAATATTTTTAAATACGTACTCAATAATTATACCACATGTTTAATTAAGTAGCATTCTACGATTTTAGTAACAGCCTATATGTATATTATAAATAATAATATGACAAAACACGTAATAATAAACAAAATTAATATATTTGTGCTATATATAATTCAGTATATTTCTGTGTGATATTTTCTTAATCAAAGCTAAATTTATATTATGAATATTTAAAAACTAGAATATAAAGGAAATAATGCCATATAAAATATTAAAATATATACTGGCATTGAATTAACCAAATATTTATAGCTACCTCAATAGTTTATATTCATATATTTTAATACGAGTGAAGTTTAATAATCTCTTATGAAAATATGAGTCAGCATAATTGCCAATATATTTTGATGAATATTTTGCCTCTCAATATATTTTAAATATAAAAATAAAGTAATTACAATTTTTGTTTCAAGTGTAAAATTTATGGATTTTTTTTAAATTTAAACTAAATTTTTTAATATACACGTTGTTCCATATTAGAATACGCACTACAGGAATCTGTTAACCAATGTAGGAGTGAAGCAATAAAATTTCCGATTTTATTTTTTTAACGATAATCCAAACTGGATAAGATGAGTTGGCTATAAAAATGGCAACCAACGAAAATTTAACCTAGACCAAGAGACACAAATCTGTTTCCAAGGCAAATGGAGTTATACATGAGCTTTTCCTTTAATTGGAGGGACAGCTTAGGGATAAGCAGCTTTTTCTGGAAAGAAACAAAATAAATGACCGAAGTGATTTGTTGCGTAACAGAAAGAGAAATATAGCGATTTATCTTCGGATTAACGCAGTTTTTATCTTAAAAAGCATAAACCAGAATTTGTGTTATATTTTTTATATTTTAGAACAAAGTACCATATAATTTATTATTCTATTATTACCTTATTAAATTAAAAAAAAAATCGTTAATTTCTTTAATCATGTAAGTAGTTAAAACATTTAAATTGTTGTTTATTGTCTATTTATTAGTAAAAATTTTCCGGTTAAACTTTTAAGTAGCTCAACAATTATATTTCCTTTTTTTATGCAACCGCTCGCAGCGACTACAAGAATACTTTTTTTGATTTTAAAATTATGCCTTTCTTTGCGACAAGATAAAGCATCATCCAAGTCTAAACCAAAGGCTGTTTTAAAATTCTGAAACTTTTCTTCAAGCCTCCACTTTTTGCCGTACAAAGAAAACTAATAAGAGACTGCAGTGTGGCGAAAATTTTGTCTCGTTCTAACAAAAGGGGCATTTAGCGTAACTTTCTAGCTTTTTCGCCCAAAGCAGTGTAACGCGGCATAAAGGAGATTTTTCTGGCTTAATAGTTAACAATTACAATATCATAATTACAAGGATTATGATTCACCGTTTTTTTTTTCGTTGACAAAGTTTTAATTTATTTAGTATTTTAAACTTTTATAAATTTGCTTCGACTTATTTTAAAAAATACATAGTGTTGCATTTAAAATAACGAAGTTTTAATGTAAAATAAGTATTTAAAATAGACCAGCAATTTTTGATACTCCTGCATACATTTTTTTAGTAAAGTTTATTTCTCTGGCTTTAAAGTCAGCACAATAATTAACTTTGAAAAGTAATGTACAGGGTGTTGACAATTTTTTTTTATTTTAGCATGCATATTTAAATATCTTTAAATGTCTCAAAAACCAAAGCATTTAAACATATTAAGCCCTTATAAGAAATGCCTTACCTTATTTTATGCCCAACAATCAATAAAAATGAAATAAAATACCATGTGTTCCATAAGAAAAAATATAACTTTGGTATGGATCTTAGTTCTGATACACCCTGTACATTTGAAAATAATTTTAAATTATGCACATTGTCTTCCCACATATACCCATGAAATATATAGTTTCTACATCTTTCCGTGTTCGTATAATCAACCGAGGCGAATGAGGTGCACCACCCTGTATAATTTTTTTTAAAGAAATATCTATTATTCTAAAGCTACTAATGTATCAAAAGTTGTTATATTTTGCATGATTTAAAAAATATATTTATATAAAAAATGTATTTATAATTATTATAAAACTTTATCGTTTATTTATTTTAATCAAATAATAACTACTAATTACATCAAAATTATCTACTTGCGTTTGGCGTTAAATACTTTGAGTTTTCAATTTTGTTTTATTGTACCCTCTTTATTATTTTTGTAATGAAGGATGTTAAAGTTTGTTTGTGAAGAGCTGTCTGAAGGCTATCCAGAAAAAGATTTTATGAATATAATGACACATGCCAAACCGCTTCGACGCCGACCACCAGCGTCTCTGGTGACAAACCGTGACAATTTTGATAGGTGACGTCAGAGATTGCAAAAGCGTAAATTTAAAATTCTTAATATTGATTAATTTAAAAATAATGGGATGAAATTGAAGTAAAATAAAAAATACGGGTGTCGTAAAATTGTATAAAGATTAATTATTAATAAATAAAAATAAAACAACTACGGTTAAACTCTGGATTGGAAATGGTTGATTAAGCTCAAATTGATGATAATGATCATGATAAATAAAGTGGGCCTCTCTGAGGATCGAACCCGGTACTTTCAGGTAAATTGCCAGACACTCTTGACGCTGAGTAATAATTGTCAGACACATTACAGCCTAGAAGCTACAAACTCATAACTTTATCTTACAAACACGTCAAATTAACGTCATATATAACCCTGAGTACCTGTCGAACTACCCCTAAATAACGTGTTCCCTGTATCTATAGGCCCAGAATGGCTAATATTTCACCCGCTCTACGGACCGTATATTATTTTAGGCAGTTCAAAGATAATATAGATTACGTGAATCCACTCTTAATATATTGTAATAGCTCTTATAGATGCTCCCGTCCGTCCATATATTATGCATGGAGGCTTCTGAGATATGATGTGTGTTTATAGCTACAGTGGTTCTCAAAATTGTGCCGCATTTATTTATTTATTTCCTCATATTGTCATTCGTTTTGACACTTTAGTTTTGTACTACTAGTTTTTGGTTTAAATAAATAGTGTTGTGATACTTTAAGGTTAAACATAGATTTTTTTTAGAATTTAGAATGAGTGGGAGGGGGGTTAATCACTTCGACCTTACAGATCCATTGTGTCCCCCTTTCTTGAATCATAACTCATCATACAGTCCCAGGGCTTTGACAAAAGCCAGTATCTGGGACGGTTTTATAGAGGGTAGTTCTCCATCTCCAATATCAGTCGTACCAAAATTCATGGCACGAATGGTTGTCGTCTCGGCGCACTCAGTGATGAGGTGTACTGGTGTTTCCCCATCTTCCCCACAGAATCTGCATTCGCTGTTTGGATACGCACCATTAGCTTCAATCCATTGAGGTATTCATTGAGTAGCCAGTGTCCTGTTAAAAACCCCGTGACAATCCGAAGATTGTTCTTACTCAGACCCAGGAAGATCTGTGATTTTTCTTGATCATAAGCCCTCAGAAACTTCTTCGAGTGTCTTAGACCATTGCAAGATTTCCATTCCAGGTAGCGGATGGAATCTTCCAAGTCCTTGAGTTCCGCCTTGAGTTGGTTACCACTTGGAAAGCAGAACGGTTCTGGTCCAGTTAGTGGAGTGTTCGCTCCTTTCCTAGCTAGATTATTTGCTTTTTCATTGCCTTCTATCCCTTGGTGAGCAGGCACCCAGTGTAGGAGGACTTTGTTTTCTTTGCCTAATTTATTCAGCTTCTCTATGCATTCTTTGAGCAATTTCGAATTGATTGAGACTGAGTTGATCGCTTTTAACGCTGCTTGACTATCAGATAAGATGGCTATTTCTTGTTTCCGATAGTTCCTATCTAAGATAAGTTGTACGCATCTTTTGATAGCGTAGATTTCTGCCTGTAGGATACTAGGGTAAGTGCCCATTGGTTCGGAATATTTAGTTCTCGACCCAAATACTCCGATCCCTGTTCCCGTATTGGTTTTGGAAGCATCAGTATATCAAGTTATGGTATGGTCGGTATGGTCTTTTAACTGCTGGGCAAGCGTTTCGCTCTTCCAATCCTTCTTATTGCTCAATACTACATTGACATGTTTGTCAAAGTTGTACGTTCTTGGCATATCGTCCACTGGGAGTTGCAGGAGTAGTATTTCCTTTTTGAGGGTGTTCCAAGCCCCTGATCTGACAATTCTCCCAGTACTAATTCCGTTAGTGACCATTCTAATCATTGTCGCATTGGCATATCTACCAATGACAATGTGCAGTGGTGTTAGATCTAGAATGACTTCCATTGCTGCTGTTGGACAGGTTCTCATGGCTCCTATGATGCAAACGCATGCTAGTCTCTGGACTTTGCACAGGTTTAGCCTTGCCGTCCGTTGCTCTAGATTTGTGTACCAGGCAACTGCTCCATAAGTAATCATGGGTCTTACTATCATGGTATACATCCAGCGCAAAATGTTAGGGGAGCAGCCCCATCTATTTCCGGCCAGTCTTCTGCATATCATGAGAGCCTTTATGGCTTTGCTGGTAGTGTTCTTAATATGCCTGTTCCACAGGAGTTTACTGTCCAGGGTTATTCCCAGGTATTTAACTTCCTGTGTTGGCAGTATTTCCTTTCCATCTAGTTGGATTCTTTTCAAGGTTTTCAGACTTCGCCTTCTGGTGAATGGCACTATCGCGGTTTTTTCTGAGTTGATACTCAGCCCGACAGTCCTACACCATCTCTCAGTGATACGGAGTCCTCTTTGGATAATATCACACAAGGTGCCTGCATGTTTCCCCCGAGCGATCATGACTATGTCATCTGCATACCCAATGCAGTGTATTCCCGCTAGAGTTAATTCATCTAGTAGTTCATCCACCACCAAGCTCCACAGCAAAGGGGAGGTTACTCCACCTTGTGGAGTTCCTTGCGTTGTTTTAACAGCTACAGTTTTGGTGCCCATCTGAGCCTCTGCTGTTCGTGTTGACAGCATTTCCCAAAACCAGCGAATAATAGTTCTGTTCACCCCTCTTGTTTCTAGAGATCGCCTGACCACCTTATGTGGTATATTGTCAAACGCCCCCGCAATATCCAAGAAGGCACAAATTGCTGTTTCTTTGCTATCCAGACTTGTCTGTATTTGCTCCGTTAATTGGTACAGAGCAGTTTCTGTCACTTGTTGCGTTGAAAACAGACAAAAGATAATCACATCAAGTTTATGTTCAAGAATTCTCCGAAGAAATATGCCAAGAAAATTATCCTAACACAAGCATAAGTCTAGATAAAGAATTAGTAACCACGGTAGAAAGAAAGGTAGGTTTTAAACAGATACATTGATATTTTATTAATGAGGTTTTATATTACAGTTATCGGAGACAACTCCATCCCAAGAAATTGGTGTGGTGAAGAGACTTAATAGATAAAATATTATTAGAAGTTATATGTACAGTTAAGAAGTTAATTAAACGTTATTATTCAAGTTATTCAAGTAAGTTTTAGTTTTATTCCTAAAAATAAGCAAAATAAGTAAAATAAGTTACGGTGAAATTTTGAACCGTAACACTGTATGTATCTATCGCATATAATAAAAAAATTGTATTAGACTCCTTTAAGTCTTTCTATACAATGCTTCGAATCTGCAAAGGGATTATTTCTATTTTTAGAAATTATTTTAATTTACTACGCGGTTTAAAAATACACTAAACTGACGAGATCAGCATTTAATATTCGCACTAATTAAACAAGTAATTATAATTGGAGTCGGAGCTGGAACAGAAGAGGCGAGGCGAGGCGAAGTGAGAGAACGGAGGGATTTCTCGGCAGTAATTATGTTTGTCAGTTTGCGAGCGAATCCGCTTGTAGTGCGAACTCTTCCACTTCAACAGTCAATTCTTCTGATCGGATCCTATTAAACTCACAAACTTAGTATTTCACGCTCTTTAAGGCGAACGATTCCAGTTCACAAACGTACTAAATCGATTTAGTTCGAGAAAATGAAGAGTGAGAAAGAGAGAGGGAAACTGAGATAAACCAAAATAAAGTTATTAGTACAAGGGCATATTTTTATTATACAGGGTGGCGCACCTCATTCGCCTCGGTTGATTATATGAAAACGGAAAGATGTAGAAACAAACTATTTTATGGGTATATAAGGAAAGGCAATGTGCATAATTTAAAATTATTTTGAAATGTACAGGGTGTCTCAGAACCAAGATCCATGCTAAAGTTATATTTTTTCTTATGGAACACCCGGTATTTTATTTAATTTTTGGATTTTTGGGTATAGAATAAGGCATTTATTATAAGGGTTTTATATGTCTAAAAGTTTTGGTTTTTGAGACGTTTAAAAATATTTAAATATGCATGCTATAATAAAAAAAATTGTCAAACACCTTGTACAGGGTGGGTCAAATTCGACGCTTTTAAATGAAAACACCCTTTTCTATAGGAGATAGACAAAAACTAATATCGGTGTCTGGAGCTTAATTTTTGTCAAAAACATGATGGTGAAAACCGCATATCGATATCTGTCACCGTTTTGGAGTTACGGGGTGTTTTTCAAAAATATGCATTTTTAACAAATCGCTGTAACTTTTTTGCTATGGAAAATTTTGTTTTTTTATCAAAACATTTCCAAAGCACCTTTTTACGTAGAATTTAATGGTTTAAGTATAATTTTTTTTAAATTAATAATTTAAGAATTATCAACAGAAAATTTGATTTTTTATATGGGACACCCTGTATATTTTTAATTTATTGAAAAGAATTTAAAATTAGCTTTCCAAAAATGTAACACTCTTGATATTTTGCTCAATTCCTCTTCGAGATATAGAGTATATAAAAATTCGCCCCCTTTAAATAAGTAGGCTTTGAACGGCACCGGCTGTAATGCAAAAAAATTCTAGCTGCGAGCATCAATTAAAACGAAAATAATATTTGCTATGAGAGATGCAGAATTTTATAACAATTTAAAATATATTTAACCAACATCAACAGATTTAAACTATATCTAATAACAATAAAAATAAATAGCAAAGACATGAGATTTTGCTACAGGTGTTCGACATATCGACCGTCTTCTGTTATGGACAGGCGGGTCAGTTTTTGAACATTTCTCGTGGAATTCATTAACTCAGTGGGGGTGAAAGATACCCTCTCATAACTGCTAAGTATTTTTAATTCTTGTCTAGATTATATGGAAGAATAAGGAACCTTTATTCTTCTGCAAATATATCCATAGGATTAGATCCATGGGCACTAAGTTAGGCGGCCTCGACGGTCAATGGCTGGGATCTTGGTTAGCTATTTTCGTGAAATTGGCTGCAAAAATTTTCTGATAACTTCGGCTTTCAGAGGCGGTGCGTCGTCTTGCTGGAAAAATATGTTTTCGAGTTCCATTAAGGGCATATCATCAATAAGGGGTCCAAAGCCTACTAGTTAAAAGTGGCGAACTTTTAAAAATTCTGTATTTCGAAGGGGATTATAACAAAATATTAAGTGTGCTATATTTTTGGAAAGGTAATTTTAAATTCTTTGCGGTTAATTAAAAATATAGAGGGTGTCCCAAATAAAAAATCAATTTTTCTGTTGATAACTCTTAAATTATTAATTTAAAAAAAAAATATACTTAAACCATTAAATTCTACGTAAAAAGGTGCTTTGGAAATGTTTTCATAGAAATACAAAATTTTTCATAGCAAAAAAGTTACAGCGATTTGTTAAAAATGCACATTTTTAAAAAACACCCCGTAACTCCGAAACGGTAACAGATATCGATGTGTGGTTTTCACCATCATGTTTTTGATGAAAATTGAGCTCCAGGCACCGATATTAGTTTTTGTCTATCTCCTATAGAAAAGGGTGTTTCCATTTAAAAGCGTCGAATTTGGCCCACCCTGTACATTATTTTTCAGAATTAATTCTTGTCTTGAGTTTCAAGCCAGAGAAATAAACTTTACAAAAAAAATTGATTGCTTCCTTAAATATATACAGGGGTAGCATAAATTGCTGGTTTATTTTAAATATTTATTTTCCATAAAAACTTCGTTATTTCAAATGCAACACTATGTAATTTTTTAGTATCGCAAAATCCACAAAATACAAATCTAACCTCGAACACTAGAACGCCTCAGAGATATAGCCTCGAACATCCAAACAACTTTGGTATTGTTTAGTGCTTCTATAAAAATGGCAGTAACCTGTTAATTATAAAAATTTAAGTTTTAATTTCGAGTAGTAAAAAATATAAAAGTAAATTTAATATTGGGGTAATAAAGAATAATCCCACATAAAAACGTGTTTTTTAACGATCTTAATAAAAATAGAAAAATCTAACGTGATTTTAAGATATATGGTGTAAATACGGTAGCAGAGAACTACTAGACACGCTATAATATTATTATTCAGAGGCTCGCGCCCTCTGTCAACTATTCAGTCAAATGCTGATAGGTGACGTCACAATTTTTTACGCGTCTTTTCAAACCAGTGAAATTTGTATTGGATTTGATTTATTAGTTATTCCTTAATTATTGTAACTTCGTTGCATTTCTTTTTGTATTGAGGGAGTACTTTTTAATCACTTCAATTGAATTTTATATTAAAAATAACAAAAATTTACTATGGTTAAACACCGGAATATGGTGTAGCCTCCCCCACATATTTAGATACTACTTTATTTATACAGTGTGAGTTTCCTACGATGTTCTCTATGGGTATCTCGGAAACTACTAGAGATAGAGAGTCGGTTAAATAGGAAAAGAATTGCAGTTTTGTGGGGTCCTAAATATGCGCCTTTCAGATTTTTGAAAAAGTTCATGGCTTACTAGATATTTCGAAAAAAACAAATTTTGGCTATTTCAAAAATTTTCCTTAATTCCATTATAATTTATTTTAGACAAAAACTTTTCAGATAAAAGTTGTAGATAATCAGATCCCTAATGAGTTTGTGTTCTCCGATTATTTCTAAAGCCTGTCATTTTTGACATATGACACAAATAAATGTTTTTTTAAATAGAAACCATAGTTGGCAATGACTTCATAAAAAGCGTCATTTTTTAAGCTTTTT